>NW_010244514.1:29171-124553 GCF_000690775.1 Eurypyga helias | reverse complement strand
GGTGGGGTGGGGGTGAATGACAAATAAAATCTGAAAAAGTGAAAACTTGTACTCTGACATTTATGATACTGATGCGTTTTGCTTTTCAAGCACAAAACAACTTTTCCATTTGAAATGACTTTCAAAATGCATTTAAAAATCATTCAGAAAGCTCAAATTGAAAACAACACCCTGTTTCAGACCAATCAAGATACTTCTTCACCACAAGTGATTCTTTTTAGTTCTTAATTCTGTGAATTTTTGTTTAAATATTCATTGGCTCAAATCAAAATTACTTCTTTATTTTGCAAGTTTGCTAACTGCCAAGTGTAGCAAGGCCTCCCCAACTCTCCTTTCTCCTCTTCATATTTTCTAAAAGGGGTTTTTCTTCATTGCTCTGTGGAAAAAAGCGGGATTGTTTTAGAAATTAGAAGATTCATACGTTTTAAAGATGCTGTTCCTAACCTATTGATCTTCAGAGAGACAAAATAAAGCACCACCTGCAAAACTTCTGTACTTAGAGATAACGTTAGTTCTTTTGGGCACCTGAAAGGTTCTTCACCTCCCATCTTCCCAAACAGAATATTTACTGATCTAAAGGCACAGAAACAAGGACTGAATTAAAAAAAACAGAAAACAAATTAAGAGAAGGGACGTCATTCTTACAGAAGGCACCTGACCAATGAAGTTACTATTACTCCCCTCCTATCTTTCTCTATACAAATAGAATACTCAACCACATTCCAGACTGATGTCCAGTTCTTCATTTTTCTGTAGTTCAGACATGTTTTGGAACAGATTAGGCTCCATTTGTATATACGTATGTTAAAAAGGAACACATTTCACTTAAAAAGAGACACATTTCTAGCCGCTCATATTTTATACATACACATGCATTTCACACATCAGGGGAACAAGCATGCAGAACCAACCCCAAGCAGTTAAGTTAACTAACTCCTAGCACCCTTCCTTTGTTCAGCTCCCACAGATTTCTGCTGCTGGTGGGTGTAAGTCTTTTGAACTTCATGAAAGCAACACAGAGAAAAATGTAGATCAGTGTTTAACCGTGTACTTTCCTGTGCTTCAGGCAGAACTGCTCTTGACTTCAAGAGGAACAACATGTACGCAGCCAAGGACATGCTGGTAAGCAGCTCACAGCATTCCCTGAGGCTTCTCTGTTTATTCTGTATTTGTTTATCAATTTCAATGGGACACTTGTATCCAGAGTATCCAAGTGCCTTGGACATCACTTAGTTTACTTTCCTCACCATCAGGAGGAAGAGAAGTAACTTTACCTTTGCTCTCTCAGCTGAAAGCTGAGATTAGTGTGACCAGAAGGATGTTGTAGAGTTTGCCCACCCCTCTGCAGGAGGGAAATTGCCTCTCGATATGAGGTGCCAGTTGTATTCCTCATAACCATTCTACCTTCCAAACACTATGAAATGCAACTATCTTTGTCAGCTTGTTGTGTGGCCATACCTTCTACAGATAGCGAAGAGCTAGTCTAATGCCATGTGACAATATTGACAGAGTTATAATGAAAAATTTCCAAGCAATTGCATGGCCAGAAAAAGAAAGGAAAAAACTGTTGCTAAGACTGTGGTACAGAAGCTTTCCAATATTTTAGATAGTTAAAAGGAAAAAAGGTTTGGAGATGGAAGGAAATTTGAAGAAAGGGATAGGAAACTCTGAATAGGCCAGAGTCAAGAACCTGAAGATAGGAATGGCTTTTTAGAGGAGAAAACGTTACGGAAATAGACCCAGCAAGGTAGATGAGAGCTTGAAGTCATATTTGCTACTATTTGTAGATTCACTCATTAAACTGGCTTCATGATGCACCCAAAAATCCTGCTCATGCTTGGTCAGAATTCTCTCACCCATTTACCTAAGCCAAGATCAAGTTGCAAAATTGTGTGGCTAACAGAAGAGGCAAAATCTTCAGGAACTCTACCCACCCTGCTCTGCTAACAGACTAGCTAAGAGCAACCCACTCTGACCTGCTGGAGACCATTTCCCTTTACCACAGGGAATTGGCTGGGCTCTGACTGCCCCTGGGTAGCCTCAGTCAGGCTGGGCTCACCGTGCTGCATGGCAGCTGAGAGTCTGTGAAAGGTTAGTTAGGGTTTGCTCAGAGGCCAGCTAAGGGAAAAAGGAAAGCCAATGTATGCTGCACCAGCAGTAAGTGCCTTCCCACTACATCCCAAGGTTGCACATTTGGTTTCCTCAAGTCAGGAGGAGGGAGGTTTGGCCCTGCAGCGCTCCCTGGGGAGAAGCTGCTCTGCCAACCTGCCTCTGACTCACTGTTGTGACACTCAGTACTAAAGCTTAGGCAGTTTGGAGATCAGTGGAATAGAGGCATTTAAAACCCCTGCTATTTCACCTGTGCCTTTGATTTTTAAATAACTGCTAATTCAAAAAGGTTCATTGTTATTTACCACATCAACCCCCCTGCACCTACCGAACATTGTTCCAAGTTACTGTAACCCTCCTTTTTAAAGTGGATTTAAGCCATTACAGTCTATCACATAAATCCTTCTTAGCTTGTGGATTATTGACCTGATAGGCCCAAACAGCTCCATCTGTCCACTTCAATGGGCACGAATGCTGTGAGCGTTTATTGCTTCCAATCCTATTATTTGTAAAGTGCTTTCTTCTTCTGTCTCTGTGTATGTATCGGCATTCAGGGACAATTTATTGCCAAGTTCTTGTCTAAACTCTTTTAATTACAGGGCTTTCCAGGGCAAACTGCCCGCATACAGTAGCCTGAGTAAGTGCACTGCTACTTGACTTGGGAAATGAAGCTGTTGACTTAGAGCCAGCCCTTAGGAGTGATGTAAAAGTTGATAGACTGGAGGAGCATTTGAAAGTGAAAAGGGAGTCCCTTTTCAAATGTTGATATGAATTCAGTCTCAGTTAATGAAGCTTTTATAGCTACAGAGAAAGTTACTTTCAGAACTCTACTCCAAGTGGTTCTTATGAATGAGCTAAATTAATGATCTAAGGGACATCTGTTGAAGTGAAAACAGGAATAAAATAGTTTATTACCTGTTGAAATGTGTCAGGGGTCAGGGTGAGAGTATGCAGAGAAAACCATGCATTTTTCATTAGTCAGTATTTGTCGGTCAAATCATTTACAAAGACTGAGTTAATTTTCTTGACGTGGTGAGTCAAATAATTTCTGATGGAAGTATTGAAGTGCTATAAAAAGGTTCTCTGAGCAAGGAAGCCTGTTCTCCTGCGCCACGGGTATTCTACACACAGCACTATTACTGTTAGGTGATGTACTGAGCAGCCTGGAGAACAAGTACAAAGACAGAAGTCTGCAAAATTTGGCTGCCACCGCAGCCTGATGGATTTCATTGCTGCAGTTTTGTCCTCTTCCTATGGGTGCACCACTCCACCTGCCACCAGCTGGGATGTAGCCTCCCAGTATGCAGAAGGCTTTGCCTCTGACACGGCTGTCTTCTGTTTGGAATGAGAATTAGAGGAAAAGAGAAACTTGGAAGAGAGTAATTTGTATCCTGCTCATACTCTTCAAGGAGCTTCATGGTTTTGATGCAGAGCTAAATATAACTTAGGTATGCATTGGACACAGGGGGTGGTTTTTTTCAGGAATGGGGAAACTCAGGGAAGTGGGAGGATATTTTTGGCAAACTACATTTTTGGAAGAGAAATGTCAGGTGCCAGGACCTTCTCAGATCCAGAGCTAAGTCCAAACCATGAATGAAGCTGTTGAATACATTTGATCATGCTGTTTCCTATATGATGGTTTTAATATAAGTATACTTGTGTGAAGAGACACATTCTCCTTTTTTTTTTTTTTTTTTTTGCTCATGTAAGTGATTTCATGCTTTTCTTTAAGTCATCTGCATCCTCTGGCCCATTCTTGGCTCTTTGACTCATGGTAGGATTTATACCAGGTTTTATACCAGTGACAAAATATTTTCCTAAGCAGAAAGCTTGCATGAAATATTTCTTCCCTGAAGTGAAAGTAATTAACTTTTATTCTAAAAATGTTCCACTTCAGCAGTTAAATCTATTGCATCTTAGGTCCTCACACTTTGTTTCGGCAGCGAGAAATGTGGTGGCCTCTCAAGGCAGTCCACCTAGCAGCTTTCAGGTTGGAGCAGCAGACTTCCTGGCTGAAGCAATTTGAAATTCTGCCCTGTTATACAAATTCAAAACAAAAGTTTTAAGTATTAAGGAAACTTTCACTCCCCTTTTGGCCTCAAACTGAACAGTTATTTTTGAGGATGAGCACATGTAATCCTGCCATGCTGGATACTCAGCCTAATGGGAAAAGAGAGTGATCCACATGTTCAGCTGCATCTTGGGCAACTGTTTTAGTAACATTTATGAAATGCTGAGACGGCTGAAGATATGGAAGACAGTGATAAAGAGCATCTCTGCAACATTAAAAATAAAAGCTTTGCTCTCTGAGATGTAAGCAGAATACTACCTTGCATTCTGCATAAAACATGTCCGTAGGCTTTAGGATGACGTCTAGAATTTCAAATTAATATTGTTTTCCTTATGGTACAGTATTAACTAGCATCTGTATCCTTCAGAAGAGCAGCTGTGCATCTGACAGAGGAGCATCTAGTAAATAAATGTGTGTATATATGTATTTTATTTTTATATATATAGTATGTATACACACACAGACTAAAACCGCATGTAAACACAGCCACCCTAGGTACCCTGAGAGATTTCTATTAAAATTCAGTAAATTTATGACAGCATTATGTTTGTACCAACTTAGTTTCATCGAGTTGCTGAGATCAAATTACCCAAAGCTGTTTTGCGAGTGGAGGGAAGTGGGCTCTCTGCACACAAGCACAACCTCTCCCCCAGCGAAAGGAAACTGGGCTCACTAAAGAAAGCTCCCTCACCCTGAGAGAACGTGGAGGCCAAAGGGAACCTCTCAAATGCTCACTGTTACTGCTGTAACGCTTCAGTCATCATGAGGAGGTTTTGGCATGTTACTGGATACTGTTGATTTTATGAACTGTACCAATAATGTGGCTTGTATTCCATTTGATAACTAAATAATTTCCGAGTTTATATTCACAGTAATGAAGTTTATCTAGTTAGGCTATAAAACTGAGCTTATTAATTGGGCACTAGCAAAGATGGGTTTGGAACAAGTTTTTCTAGCTATTTCAATAGCTAGGACACTGTTTTAGTGATGATGTTAATATTGTCTTAAAAATCTGATCCAAGGAATTATGGAGGTTGAGGGAACACAATCACTACTATAATATTTTAATAAAGCAGTCCACATTATACTGAAGGCATGTAAACTGACCTGTTTCTGTGAAAGCCACTCTACTGCCACTTAGTTTGATTGGCTAATAAAAAGAAGGGACATATTGCAGTTTAGACCTTCTGTTTCAGGAGACTGAAATGTAAGGGGTAAGAGTACACATTTCTTCACAGGAAACTTTGGTCCTAATATGGATTCACGTATTCTTAGGATAAAGGGTATGAAACAAAATAAATTGCTATATGTAAGTCTTTCATCATGAAAAAGAGCAATAAAAAACTGGAAGGTTATCAGATTATGAAGTTGATGGTTATAGCCTCAAAGCATAACACTAATTGGGAACATTATACGGTACAAGTCTCATTGCCACCTGGAATTCTTCTAAGCTATACAGTAGTTATCTTACATCATTTAAAAGGAAAAAAATGATGAATGCTCAATTAATTGTAAAATCAAAACCACAGAGAGGAATCATCTGACTATTTTAATATGCTCATATAAATGATCTTCATGTCTGCATAATTAATTTTAAAATCAAATAGCCAGCTGGGCAATAAACCAGTTCTCAAGAATGGACCAGTTCTGCTAAGACTTGGTCAAAAACTTAATCCTGAGCCAGGTGGAAAGGCTGGGGTCAGTCAAAATCCATTGAAACCCATGGGGTATGGTCACAGTGTTTGAAATCTTAAAGCGATTCAAAGTGGAAGTGACTGAATAATTACCAGGGTGTTTGGGGAACCCTAGCCAGACTGGTAGGGGATTTCATATACTGGGGTGGATTCTGGACCACCTAGCTCCAGTGAACCTTAACCTCAGTGAAAGTGCTGATGGGCTGCTGGCAGGGTGGGTTTGGCAGCCTGGGATGCACACATGTTCTCAGTTCAGGGCTCTCTCTCCTCTTTTCTGCTGAATTTAGCTGCCAGTACAGAGTAAGGCTGAAGGGAACTCCTTCCCTGAGGTGGCCTCCTGATCCTCCATGCGTCACTGGAAAGGTGCAGGAACTCTGCAGCGTTCCAGCTGACCCCAAATCACAGAGCCAAAGCCGTGCTCTGGCCCGACCTCTGCTCGTAGCTTGTGGGCAGAATGTGATGGAGAACAAAATATGCAGAGGAGTTTTAGCAAGAGGACTTCACCTGGCCTTGTACCTTCTAGTAGTCAGGCAGCTACTGTGAGTGGTCCTAGGACATAGTGATGAGCCTATGGAAACATGCCCTTTTTCTCCAAATAACACCGTTCTTTTTTTTTTTTTTCGTTTAATCAGTAAAGGCTGTACAAGTAAACTCAGCAGAACTGAACAGAACCTGCTTTTTAAGTAATGAAGGCCACACACTGCCCTGAAATCACAGTAAATACCAAATACCTGACAAACTGATGGTGTCTCCTGATGCTGAGAAGAAATGACGCAGAGGAGCATAGATTATCTGACAAATATCTAGACAAATCCCAAATGGTCCCGAAGGAGGAACACAGCCTAGCTCATAATGATTTTGTTGTGTTGCCCTGTACTCCCTCAAGAACTGTGGCTGCCTGTGAGCTCTGTGCAAATAAAGCACTTCAGAAAGAGTCCTTCTCCATTTGGCTCTGCAGCAGCTGTAAACGCTGAGAGCAGTCGTGCTCTTTCTTGCCTCTTAGACACCAGGAAACCTTTGTGGTAGAACTGTCATAAAGCTTTATGTTCATATAGCAGCTACAAGACAGATTGTCAGAAGAGGCCTCTGTGTGATTCCTTAATAAAAATAATGAGTGAACAATCATTGGCAATATACATGCAAATTGGCTTTCCAAAGCGTGGAGCCACAAGACAAAGTTTATCAATCAAGGGCACCAGCGCAATTGTGAGGAGGCCCCAGAGACTGAGTGCTCCAAGAGCGCATGAAATCAATCTGGCAGCCTGTGAAATACATAGTCCAGTTGTCTACGTCCATACAAATATTCACCCTCTCACCGTGGAGGCACTAAGGAATGCAGATGAAAAGGGCTGTTTCAGGACTGAAACAGTCACTCCGCAGTGAGAAGCCAACTAGAGGCTGATCATTATTTTATCTGTGCCGAACAACATGTGTAAGCAAATTGCACATAATTATGACAAAATACCATCAACAACATGACAGTCTCCTGTCGTGTGCTGGGGCATTTGGCACACAGCGCTGCTGAGTTGGATGTTTGTTCCCTTTCTGAAGCTTGGTGTTTGTGTTTTGCCTGTTGCTTTGACTCACACTCTTGCTTCAATAAAGGCTTGTTATACTGTTGTTGTGTACAGTGTTTGGTGATTTATGCCAGAGGATTGAACTTCAGTAGCCAGAGACCCAGCTTTGTTCTTTCCTGCAGGGGCTGTTCTCTGCCAGAAGCTCTTTCCATTCCTTGGGCAGAGAAATGAACCCAATCAGAAATATCCCCGAAGGACAGGGATGTACCCGCTACTGCAATGGACGGCAGGTGGAGATCCCTTCTCAAGGGAGGGGAAGGCCGGTTTGCCCTGAGAACTCGCTAGCAATCTTGTGCTATCAGACTCAGCTTTTGACACCCATGGCCTGGACTTCCTGGGGAGTCTTGCACCACTGCTAAATCATGTGTGCCTTTTGGGGAACTGATGGTCTGTGCCCGTTTCAATGTTGCCAACAAAAGCCTTGCTGTTGACTTTGGTGGGAGACAGCAAAATCTGACAGGAAAGGCTGAACTCTCCATGTAAGGAGGTGCTGTACAGCAAGTGAGATGATCTCATCCTGTCTGTCTAGTCTAAACCAAATGCAGATGAACTCCAGAGATTTTTGAGGCTTATAAAATCAAGGGAGAATCACCAGTCAGAATAAATGACTTCAGCTTTTAAGTTGCTTGCTTTGCAAAGCAATCCTGTCTGGTTATCCTGCATTAGGATAAAGCAAGTCCAATGGGCAACACAACTGCAGATGAAATCTAACACTGACAAATTCGGTGTAGTTCACAGGGAAAGTCATAAGAATGACTAAACAGTGCTAACAGTATTAAAGCTGCATATTCACAATTTTCATTGCAGGTGTAACTACTGTAACAAAAAAAAAAGCTTTAAAAGAATGCTGTACATACTTAGCAACTGGTCCTGGAGAAGCAAGCCAGTCTTGATTATTTTCCAAGGCTTTGCAGGTGTTTGGAGATACAGGTCCATCTGCCTGGTGTTTGGAGATACAGGTCCATCTGCCTGATGAAGCCATCAGAAAGCACAGGATTAATAAGTACAACTTCTGTCTGGCTTTCCCCTTTTTCTAATCAGAAATGTTGTTGAGATGCAAAGCATGGCTGTGGCACTGATCTTGGATTTCTATGCTTCTGGCAGCTCATCTTGAGGAGCAGGACAAATAACCACGGCACACACACGTCAGCTCTGCAGGAGAAGTGCTGGTGCGAGCAGATGTCTGGCAGGGTTTAACTGCAAAGGAGTGAAGCATTTAAGGCCTTAAACTTCTGGAGGGCTGAAGATTACAAAGGGGATGCGCTGGCGCAGGAGGTGGGCAGGCAGCAAATGCCTGTTGCCTCCCTGATGAGGAATGGGTGCTGTACCCCCATGACACCTGAGTGAGGGCATACAGACCGCTCACACTCCGCATCTTTGGTTTTGAGGTCAAGTCACTGTGGATTTGAGTGGAAATAAAGGGAAGACCGAAAAGCAAAGCAATATCTGAAGCGTTTTTCACTCAGCGGTGCTGTGTAAGGCGAGAACAAAGGCTGCTGCCTCTCCAATAAGGCGATGAGCCCTCTAGAGGCAGCTGCAACCAAAGCGCTCCCCGCCATGATGGTGGGCCGTGAAGGCAGAGCCCAGCCTGGTGTCCCTGGCCTTTGCACCCTCTCTGAGCCACCGCTCCCTCTCCCACAGCCCTTCCCTGCATCCCTGTCCCCTGGCACCCACCTCTGGTTCCTGGTAGCCACTCGCGTATTAGCCAGTGGGCTGGAGATGTCCTGGGGGAAAGGAGAAGACCGCAGCAGTTTTTTCTTTACCAAGCCACTTAAAAAATTCTTGCAAACCGCCTGCTAGTACATTATGTACAGACCATTGAGCAGACCTCATCCTACCTGGCACTGCTTTGGAGATATGGCAAGGACTGAGGGAAACAGCTTCTCTCAGCTGCCCAATAGTCCTTTCACAGTCAAACTATGTGTGAGGGGAATCTAATCGTGGTTAATCTCAGGCCTGGTAAGAGTCATTAAGTGCAGCGTGCATAACCTCCCCTGCCTACAGGAGTGACCGGGGCATTGGCTTCCCTTCGGCGTTTCCCCCAAGGCAGTGAGGGAAGGGCTACAGAAAATTACTGGGGACTGGTGCAGGAAGATAAGCAGGGTGCAGGGCAAATTCAAATGTAAAAGGTGATTAATTTCTTATTGTTAGTGGGTTAATTAAAAACATAGACTCCTGCTCTTTCTATCCTGGGAAAGCAGTGGATACTGTGGGCATGCCGTGATTTTTCCTGGGCCGGTTTTCCAAAGGCACTGAAGCTGACTCGTCTTTGACTCCTCTCCGTTCTGGCTCCGACCTGTCATGCAACCTTTCCACTGCAGGTGCCGTGACCACACGCTGGTACCATTTTACCACTCTCGCTTCACTTTCAAGCACTTAGAACTTAACATAAGCAACAGTTTACTATGTAAGAGAAGTTATTCAGACTTCGAAAAAATCTTCTGGGAACTTTTGTACTACTGCCTTAACACGACAGCAAAAAACCTTTCTGCAGTCCTCCTCAGCTATACGCTATATCCCAGTCATACGGGTTCAGCTCGGTCTGGAAAAGTTTCCTGCATCTTTTCCCTACTTTCTCTTCGAAGCTCTGGGTGATTCCTACCTGTCTGCTACCCAACCACCATTTCTCCACAAGGAGAACCTTTCCTTCTACACTGTTTCCTCAAAGAAAGCTCAGTGTCTAAGGGCTTAACACCTTAAGCCCCTCATGGTGATATTTGCGATATTAATTGCTGAATGATCTTGCTCCAGTGGTCTGCAAGATAAAGCAGCAAAATTGTTCCAGCACCTTCTCTGCTGAAATAACCAGGTCTAGCGCTAACATTTCCTATGTCCTTCCTTCTAGACCTTAATTAAAAACCTAATAAAATTCCATACCTCGATTAAGAGACAATGATAATTTGAAACACGCAGTTAATTTTTCTACACCACTGCCAGGTTCACCCATCTCTCTCAAAGCAAAAAAGGTGAGGTGGAGGGGTGGGAAAGCTACAATGTTACACATAATTGAAAAAAACCCAAGCCATCTTATACGAATCTCTCGCAGGATATTTGTGGAATGATAAGGAAAATGGCATGTAAAAGTCTTTTCACTTCAGTTGTGCACATTATTTTTAAAGGTGTTACAGCTGGTTTGATTCAAGTAAGAATGTATGTTGGCTAGACCTCACCTGGCTGCTTTTGAAGAGAAATCAGGGGAGGTGTTCTTGATTTTTTTTTTTCCTCTCCAACTGGAGGCATGTATGAGATGCATATGTTCTCAAAAAGAATGCGAACATATCCTTTCATTTAGTCTCTTTGTAAGTATTTGTTTTGGTAAATTGATAAGACTTTCGGAATCAGCATTTTTAAGTGAGATAACACTACAGCTTGATGCTAGGGCTGATATGTTAGCAAGGCAGGGGAGGGACTATTTATTCTTGGAAGTCTGTGACAGAATTGATGTAAAGCCTAAAAAAGATATGTTTCTTTTATAAAGATGTTGGTGCTGTGTAAGCAACAGTCCACACATTTCATTTGCTTGTTATGTTGTTGGTCCCTCGTGAGCTACAAACCCCCACTGCAGTAGTAACAGCAATCCATAGCCCACTAGCATCAGATCCCTAAATACTTGTAATGCAGCCTAGTCCTAAACTGGAAAACACATAGCTGGCTGCTGTTTTCAGTTTGATTTTAAACTTTCAGCCAACAAAAACCTCAGTTTCCTGCTTGCATTATTTTGGGTAGAAAGTTCCAACTTAGTTAATGCCATCTTAAATGAACCAAAAGAATTACTCTTTACTCTTGACTTTGTCTTTTGGGCTGCAGAACTCTAAAGATCAGGGTTTGTTTTTGTCAAGACAAAAAGCAGAAAAGAGTATCTTGGGTTTTGCTGAGCGATTATCTTGCCTCTTTTGAGAGCTCAGCCTTTGGTGGCTGCAGTGGGGTCAGACACACGGCTGTATCATAAGCTTTTTGGACCAGCCCATTGGAAGGGAAGGAACACAGCTTGGAAGGGGCCACTGTCTTCCTCTGAAAGCATCCTGGCATTTTAACCTGTCTTTGAGTGCCATTTTGAAATAGGATGAAGATCTCTCGCCCTTTTTCTCTGTAATTAGAGAGAGAGATTAGGTGCCTATCTTTTGGCCAATATACTGGTAGCACTTTGGGGCTCAGGGAAGGAATTTTGCCCTTGTCATAATTGTCTGGTCAGTGCTGAGGCTTCATGGCTTTTTCTGAATACGTGTATTTGGTCAGTAAAATTTATGATCATGTTATTAAAGCTGGCTGGTGCCTAGCAGAAGGGACTGTTTTCCCAGCAACTGGCTTTTAAAGTGGCAGAGTTGCACAGCCACAAAATGTTTTTCTTAGATTGAGTCAAAATTTCCCATATTTCAACTTGTGTCTGTTGCCTCCTGCCCTTCCAGCAAGCAATTCCAAGAAGAGCCTTGTTCTATATTTGAAGGCAGAAGGTCTCCCTTTCACCTTCTCTCCTTTTGGCTGAACATATCCAGTTCTCTCAGCTTTGCCTCATACATCGTGTGCTCTGGCATCTTGAAGACCCTCTGCTAGACTGCCCCAACAGTGCCAAGGTCTTTCTTGTATTACTGAGGCCAAAAGTGGATACAGCACCCCAGGTGTCGTCTCACAAGTGCAGAGTAGAAATAAACACTTTTTCATTGTTGCTACCCAGGATACTGTTGGCTGTCCTTGCGGAAAGGATGCATTGCGGGCTCCTGGTCAACTTGGTGTCCAATCAGGACCTCCAGGCCTTATCTCAAAAGTTGCCATCCATCCAAGTTGCCTCAGCCTGTCATGTGCATTATTTCTCATCAGGGCAGGGCTTGGTGTTTTGCTATTCAACTTCACAAGGTTCATCTTGGCCCATTTCTCCAGCCTGCTCTGCAGCGTATTGACTCCATCCCTGTTTTGACATCCTCTGAAAACTTGCAGAGAGTACAGTCATTCCCCTCATCCAGTCCCTCACTAAAGACATTAAACAGTATTGTCGCTGGTATGGATCTCTGAGAGGCTCTACAGGTACGGGGCTGCCATTTGGACTTTGCACCCTTGATCTACACCCTTGGAGCCTGACAGTTCAGATGATTTCTTGTCCCCTCATTCAGTCCACCTTTCACCAATTTCTTTATTATTTCCATTTCCAGAACAAGAAATGGAATCTTTTAGGACTTAAAATAACCACTTGAGTTCCGAACAAAATGTTTTTATAGGCTTGAGTAATAAGTAAATATATAAACTGTGGTGGCAACTGATGCCAAAAATTTGTTTGGTGGATTGTGAAGTTGCTGCTGGTTTGCCCAGAGGTCTGCCAAATAACCTGTGGAAAACTAAGAATACTGGGAGAGGGAAAGCACCTTGTATGGGCTGACTGTTGGAAGAAAACTTACATAATACCTATGTTAGACTGAGGTTTGATCTAGAAATTTTGAAAAAATTAAGCTTCTTCAAAAGATGGTGAGTCCATGAGCTAATCCCTGGATGCCAAGCTATCACTACTGTTTGAGATATATCTGCCAAATATGTATAAACAGTATTGCTATTGTCTTTAGTAACTGTAGATAATTCCCTACAGCGTATGTGCATTATTTCTTAATTCTTGGAAATATAAGATGCTTTTCCTTTGATTTGATTTTTAATAATTAGTTTAATAGTTCATTTTCTAAGAGCAGCTGCTGTAATTATCTCTCCGTGGTAAACTGGGAGAAAGGATGACCACAGAAATCAAGTGATACTAAGGAAAGAGATAAAAATTACAAATTACAAAACCATAAAGAGAAGTTCCTCATAACTAATTTTTCCCAGAATATTTCAGAATTATTTTTAACTCCCTTGGATGTTACTCTTGCTGATGTCTCTGTATTATATATAGAATCAACAATTTCAGAAAAGGGACTCGTGATTTCAGATGCCACTATTTTGGGTGCTCAAACTGAGACATTTTACTGGAGGCTGGTCATCAAAAGGTGATACATATCACACTCTAGCAACTATTTGCACTCCCAGATTCCACAGACGTTTCGAAAACAGTGGTTACACATCCCTTCTTGTTTGGGGAGTCTCAGCTACTGGGATCATGAGGCTGATACCCTGTCCCCATGCATTAAGACCCTGTGGTGGTGCTGGGGGTGTTCACTTAACACACAGCTGATTTTTCTCTTTGGCCTGAGTGTTGCCAGACACTGAAGAAGCCAGGGTCTGAATTTCAGAGATATTTAGGATGATGTAAATGGGAATCAGGATCCTGCCTTTGGGTGCTTGGGCTCTATGCAGCATGAGGAGGATGAACAGTTCCAGGTCCTCTAAGGGTTACTGTGCCCTGCAAGGGCCCCCATAGTGGAGGACCCCAAATGGCCCAGCTTCCAAAGACCAGAGCATCTCCTCTTGCCCACCTGCACCTCCCTTCAGTCCACAGCAGGGTGCATGGGGGAGTGTTGTCCAGCCACGTATTGATGCAGCAATCAACTGGGACATGGCTGGGGGACTCACTGGTGATTTAGGATTCAAGGGAGCACCACAGACACACACACCCCCCCAAACTAGATGTGCAGATACATGTTAATTTTCAGCAGTGAAAAAGATGGGGCAACAGCAGACCCAGAACCTAAATATAGCTGCTTCTACACTTAGCTACTGTGTAGTGCAACTTAATGATGGTTGCCAGAGAAACCCATTTATGCTGTTGAATAAGGCTGTGCTGTCCCTGCTTTATCCTCTCCCACATAATGAACTTTTAAAAAAGTGAAGGTTTAGTACAGAATCGAACTATGGGTAATGCGCTGCTTACGGAGGCAGTTGAGTGTTTGGATGTCAGCTGTGTATGTGTACTTATCCACTGCAGGGCACGGTGAAATAGCTCAAGGTATCTCTCTATAGTGCTAGAGAACGGTAGCGTTGTCAGCTCGGTCTGAGCTCTGCTGTCTCAGATGTGGGGGTGGGTGAGGAGAGGCACTTTCACAACACACGCAGCAAAACTTTTGCCCATCTCTTGAGTTCAGCAAGAGCTGAACTTTTTACAGTTATGAGGTGTTGGATTACTGCACGACTGCAGAGCTTTTCCTAGTTCCCGGTTCTTCCCTCACAAGGACTAGAAGCAGACGTGCCAATGAACTACTGAAAGCACCACCTATGGCCTTGGATTGTCCCTCCTTCTAGGAGCTGCAACCTAGACCAACTAGGCTGACAGTAGAGAAGACTGCAATATCTGTATTAAACAGTGGGACTTTTGCATTAAGATACAGTAAGTCTGCCAAGGGCACAAGAAAAATGGGCTAGAGCTGGTCTACGGGTGGGCAGGAGCTCTGCAGCCTGGGAGGCAGATGACTGGTGAAAATACAGGGCTACAAAATCATGAGCCTTGCAGAGCAGATGTGTAGGGGTTGAATAGTTGCTCAGCCTCCACTGGTACAAGAAGTAGGGTCCTTGAATACCGGTTTCCAGGTCTCAGCTGGATCTCCTTCCTCTCCACCATGCCCTGTTAAAAGGAGCCTAGCACCACTGAGATGAATCCTCACTTTTTCCCAGGCTTGATTTCTGCAAAGTCTGGGCTTCACCTGCACTGTTATTAGGTCGCTGCAACCGACCTCCTATACCTCATAGCCTTGTCTACAGGGAATGGATTTTTGTGTTGGGCTGTGAACTGAGTAATGTCTGTTACTCTCGGTCAAGATGAAGAGCAAAACTCCAGTCCTCTGATACTCGAGCTCTGTAAAGCCTGTGAATTAGCACCGTGAACTTTTAAGAGGCTGGGAATGGGGGGTGGGGCAGTGGGGGGCTGTACAGAATTTTAAAACGAAGCACACAGTGTATTTCCCTTGGGATTACCCCTTTAGCTCTGGAATTAGCTCAGTCTTATTACTTATTGATTAATCAGGACATTAGTCTTGTGACAAAGGTTTCAGCAAAGCACTAAACAGGGAAGGAACCACACTGAAAAGCAACAAGGCTGAAAATATGGCCACAGGAAATAAAAAGTATTGATCTCCAGAAATATTGGCCCTGGCTGGGAAACAGCAGAGCCACAGGAAAAAAAAAAAAAATGACATGGCTTTAGCTCGCAGCAGAAGATGCACTTTGACAGGATGGGAGACATAAGTCAGAGAGGGGAGTGATGGTGGACCACTGAGAACACTGGGGAAAGAAAAAGGAATTAGGAAATGTCACACACACCTGAAGCCAAACTGCTAAGCAGAGAGTACAAAGTCCCCCAGGTGATTGGTATGCTGCGCTTAGAAACCACTCACAGCTGGGCAGGAGATCGATAGCACAGTGACAATTAGATATTAAGTAGAAGGAGAATGGTATGGAAACACGCGACCAGATTGCTAGAAATATGTGAACATGAGGAATGGAGGTGGAAGTAATATTCTGAGAGCTTGATACTGGAATTTTCTCCTCCTGAGTAAAACTAGCCTTTTTTCTCCTTAAAGACGTCTTCAAGGTTTTTAAAATAGCCTCAGATATTTTATTTGCTGATGGTCTAATATTTCCTCCCATTTCTTTACCTTTACTTAGGATCTCCCCATGACTGCCTTTATTGGTTAAATATATGGAAGGCAACCTTTGGTTTTCACATATTTTCTTTCTCACCAGACTCATATTTTAAAACCTGCTGACACAGTGCCAATCTGGGTACGTGTTTCATACTCCTTTTCTGCCTGAAATGCCTGAGACAGTAAGTCATTTTTTTTTTTTCATTCCTCCTTCACACAACGACTCCTGCAATAAGACCCTGATACTTCATTAGAGTTGCTAAGCACTGCTGTAGCACTGGTAATTATAATAAAGAAAAACACGCAATCCCAGAACGTGTTTCAAAGTCCTTCTCACCTCAGCAAATACATGCAGAAACACATCGAGAGGTTTACCCCTACACCCAGTGCAGTTTCCTAGCTTAGAAAAATCCTGCCTTCAGCCTCCTTGTATTATTGTCTCCTTGATTATTGTGGCTTTCATTATCAAATTTCTTTCTTCCAGACTTCAGAATTCAGTGCTTAATAGCACTTTTCTCATAACTTCCTGGCTCTCATCTTTGTGAGCAGGCAGGAGTTGTTCTCTTTCAATTTACAGAAGGACAAAAGGTTTCCTTAGGCTTGCTGCTCTACCTACACACTTGGGAAACTTCGCAGGGAGAGAGATGCCGCTGAAGCATGAGATCCGTTAGCAATTGTTTCCCTTGCTAGGGTGTGAGAAAACATGATTCTCTACACAATGTTGATCACAAATAGATTCCCATGTCTCCCTTTGGCAGAGAGGAGAGACACTCTATCACTCTCAGCTTCGCAGCCATACTTCCTCTTGCTATCGCTGTAACTAGGTTTAACTGCTGCCAAGTTGCAGACAACTCTTTCAGCAAGCGGCAGCAAAAGGGCTCGGTTGTAATGACAGCTCTAATTCTGTTTTCACAACGTGAAATAAGAGAGGACCACGTCTCACCTGGGAAACCTTTAAGAGCAATAGCTGTGGCTTTGCCCTAAACTCCAGGTAAGGACTTCTGAGGTTTTGGCTCAGCCAAAATTTGACTGTGGCATGACAGAGGGGACACGCCCCTGGCTCCTCGAGAAAATAAGTGGGGGACGCATCCTGTGCCAGTCAAATAACAAGCATGGTTTTCTTCCCCTCTGTGCCAGCTCAACCCCATCGACTGGCTTGTATGGACGGGGTAGTGTTGGAGTACCTCTGTGTGATCACAGGCACAGCCCCAGGGGGATAGTGGGGGGGGTTGGGGGGGTTGGAGGTGACCCTACAGGGGACATTGCTAAAGGCTGACCTTATGCGCAGGGACCCACACGACACGTGGTGAGCCGCACATCCCCAAGGCAGGAAGAGCTCACCTTCCTCGTCCTGTTCCAGAGGTGGAGTGGATACACGACCTCTGGCGCTGGATGCAATAGACGCAGCTATAGGTTTTACACCGGCAAGACATGGGCATACACCTGCGATGATAGTGTAAAGGGCTGAGAAACACAACCCTTCTGCCACAGGTGTGATTACTTCAAGTTATCCTCCAAGCGTTACCCACTGGAGTGAGGAAATGAGAAAGAGAAGAGGATAATAGACTTAGCCACGGGAACAGCCATGTTCTTGCAATTCTTGGGGTTCTAACAATAGAGGAGACAGAAGAAAGAAAGTGGGATGCCAATCACTGTTTTAAATATCCTCCCACATAGCAACTGCTTCTATTGAAATTTTCTATTGTGAAAGGCCCTTCTTTCATTGCGAACAGAGCAGGAGCTCTTAGTGAGCTGTGGCTCCTGGTGGAGGAAAATGCTGTGCTTTGATCAACAGCAGTGAGAACTTGTTTATGCCTTCGCTTTGCTGAAGTGCTGTGTGCATCAGGGGCTTGGCTTGGCTTAGTGGGGCTTGGCTCTGCAGAGAGAGCAAGTTTGGGATGGCTCCCTGATCCGCAGGTTAGCTCTTTGCCATGAGAGAGACTCCATCTTTCCTCCAAACTTAGCCAGCAGGCCCCTACCAGCCCTTCAGCCCTATTGCTGGCAGGGCTCTGGCTCTCAGGGTGGAGAAGCTGGATAATAAATGTGACCACAGACCATGAGGGCCACACACTCTTCCCCATCACCTCAATGCTGGTGAAATCCCAATGGGCTGGTTGCAACTGCTGTGTACCTCCCAGGCAGCATCTGGCTAGTATAACATCTCTGCCATCAAAGCTACTGGAATGAGCTTCCACCACCCTTAACCAGTGGACTTTGACAAAGTTTGTACCTGGATCTAAATTTTGCTGCCTGAACCCACTTGCAGTTTTTAAATGAATTTTATTTGGCTTCCAAGGAGAACAAAAGGGAATTTACATTCTCTAGGAAACGTGATCAGAATGACAGTAGAGAAACCTGAATTTAACTTGAAAAATATGATGACAAAGTATGAGCAATTAGCAAGGGAATCCCTATAAAAAACAGGTTGTTAATCATACAGGTTTAAAAAAAAAAAGAATTCTTAAAGAGCAGAGGTAAGTAGGCCCAAAGAGTATGTAGTGCAGAGCATTAAGCCATTTTTCCATGACACCCCTGACAGATCTTCACTGCAGGAGAAGAGAGAGAAGCAAAAGATGTGCTAATGCTCAAGACAGAAAAAAAAAGTTTGCTGGCCAATTACTGTACATATTTTCATCTCAGGAATAAAATACTGGAACAAATATTAGTGGTGAAGCCATTGGAGTACCAGAGACTAAAGAAATGTTTGAAGGTACCCTTACTTCAACTAAATGCTTTGACACATTATTTTAAAAGACTTATATATATGTATAGATGGAGACAGTCCTGACAGCTGTGCTGTAGTAACACCGCTCTGTTATTTCTGTGAGAGAATATTAGTTATAAAGCAAAATTACAAAAAAAGTAGTGCCACTACATATTGGTTTGCTTCGGCAGTTCTCATTATTGGTCAGAAAGTTGGTAACTGAAGGATCATTAAGAAGTGAAAACATGTCTTAAAATAATTTGTTTAGCAGATAGTCCCTTTTATTAGATTTCTTTAGCTGAAGGACCAGCTCCAGTATTTCTCAGAGCTGCAATATGCTGTGTATGTGCAAGTCCTTCCTGCTCTCCATTACAATTTATTGAGTGAGCAAAACAGCTTCTTGATAGACTGAATTTAATGAACTTAGATGGAAAGACCTAATCATAGGACTAAAACAGAGCCCTCTGTGGCCTGTACACCTGCTGAAGGGATGACAGCTTGGTTGAGACACTGCAGAAAATAGGATTCCCAGGGCTTCAGAGGAATGAAACGCTGCAAATAGCTGGCTTAGGGATTTAAAGGGAGGGCTTTAAGAGCTACCTTTCAAACTTAGTGGTAGATCCAAACAAAATCCACTGAAAGAGAGAAGCTAGAAATTTGCACCTGTCTTATTTAAAACACAGCTTTCCAGCTTCTCTCCAGTCCCTTGGCAAGAAGTGTGCCTTGAACGTGAAATAAATTCTAGGTGTTGAGGCTTCGCTGTAGCTTTTTTGCTTTCTACCCTGCCCTTCAGCACCTTCATAGCTGGGAGATGTCCATGGCCTCCTCACCCCATTTGCCTCTCAGTATGAGGGTCAGTGGGGCAAATCCTCGGCCAGGCCAGCTTGGGGCATGGTGGGGAGCGCGGCAGGGCACGCAGCACGTACCCAGCTGGTGATTCGCCACTCCCCTCTCGGATAGGTGCTGCACCCTCCTTCAATGCTAACGCACTTGGAGACCTTCATACATGTGCTTCAGTTAACATGAGTGTTAATGTTCCCTGGATAAAGGGCATGGCATTGTTTGGCTGCTGCCTTACGGCTGTGATGGGATCTCAGGAAGCCCTCGTGCTGTGCGGTAGATACCTCTGGGCATGGCAGAGAGCACAAAGAGAGAGGTCTGCTCTCTATAGACCCTCACGTCAGCCATGTGAGCTCAAATCCTTCCCCTCCTCAGTGCAGGTAATTATGCCCTCCCACTGCTTTAAACAAAAATACATTCTTCTCTTCTCAAACAGTCAGATTTTGATAACTTTTTTTCTGCCCACCTTAGCTCATATCAATCAGGCTTTACGTAACAGTGGTATTTTGGGAAGTGACACCTACTCTGCAGAAGAGCTATTAGCAAAGGCCAACTTAAAAGGAAAAAGCGAACATGAAATGTTACCTTCTGGCTAGGGACAATATTTTCACAAATAACAACCAGATGGAAAAGCTGACCCAGAGGGAGAATTCGACACAGAGGGATCCTCAGTAGTAAATAGGATTTCATTTCTTAGAACAGCTCCTGGCCTTAATTCTGTTTTCATTTTCAGCATACGACAGAAGAGGGCAGTACAAACTCAGCTTTTTGCATGCAGCAATGGGAATGCTGCTGTGGTCACACCAACAGAACTAAACTTTAAATTAATGTGTCTGTTAACACACGAGGGAATAATTTATTCAAGAGGGGAGACAGCCTATTCAATCTCCAGCGGTTCACATTCTGGAGGGTTTTCTATCCTGAGTCTTGGAAACACAGAACTGAGAGTCTTCATTCACTCTGCCTGTTCTGTCCATGCGACCTGTAAATCCAGTGTATATCCTGGATGAATGATTAATGCCAAGCGTGAAAAAACAGGGTCAGAGCTTAGTACAGACTAAGGTAGGCAATTGCAGCACAGTGGTTTTGCTTATTCCCATAGATGTAGGAAGGCTGCTGTATCACGAACAGCCCAGTTCACCAAGAGCCTTCTGCCTGCTGATGTTAATTAGGTGTAACATCTGCCTGCAGGGGTGGACGGAGCAGCTGAAGGACTCCTGGTGAAAAAACCTCAGATGCTGCTTCCAGCTTTTGAGAGTGTTTCTGTGGATTGCTACAATCACATAAGCTTGACAGGACTGTAGAGACAAGGAGGAATAGAGGTAGGTGTTGGTCCAGCTCGGTGTTTAAAAATATAGGGGTTCATGATCTTGTCTGCTCAGGTTGATCTCACCACCACAGAGCTATAACACCTTCCAGCCATAATACAATTTATGGCCCCAGTGGCAGCATCACTGTCTGTCACCACGGTCTGGAGAAACAAGTTCAGGAGGGTTTCCAGGCAGAGACGATACTCTTAATCAACATAACTGATACTATTAGAAAAACAGACAAGTTCTCAAGGATATAATTGTCTGTCAGGCCTTCAAGGAGGTAAGTTTGCAGCACACTCTGATCCATTCTTCCCATGCTGCTCTTTTCCTTACATAATAGTTTGGTTCCATTACATAACAGTAACTTTCTAAAATCTGTTATTGCTGATTTTTTAAATGGTTTGCATCTCTCAAAAGACAAGTTTCTCTGTGAACTATGATGGGAAGCATCAGACAGCTTGTGGAGGTTGTGCGTGCAAAAGGGAAGACAAAGTTTCCTCCAAAAGCTGGAAGGAAGAGGATAAAATTACTATATATACTATCACAGGCTTAAAGTTATAATTTGACATTTAAAATGTGTTCAGTGAGAAACTTGTATAAAATCAACTTTGAAAATCTCACAGGATACCACAGGCTCTGTAGGTGGTTACACTCTATTAGAGAATTTCACAGAAGTGTTTAGCAGGGATAGTGCTCTAATAAAAAAAGTCTATAAAAAGAAGTTTCTGTGAAAATCTTCAGGATTTAACAGCAGAAGGGGGAAGAAAGAGGGAGAGGTAGGGAAACAGGGAGAAAGAAGATGTGACTTAAGTAACGTCTGCTGAAAATTGCCTGTTTTCCAATCTTGTGTAGGTGGACTCGAAACATTTTAATGATGCAAACGTCAGACTCGGATTTCAAGTGCCCCGAAGTATGAAATGTTCAGATGAAGGGCTGGAGTTTCTGCTCATCTGTAGCGGAATTGTACTACTATTTTTAGACTTGCTTTTCTCAAATATCTGAAATGCTTTCTTTTCTCCTCATAAACAGGCATGGCTCTAACAGAATGTAGCTGAGTCATCTTAATATACTGCAGCTTTCCTCAAATTAACAGGAAACTAAAATCCCACCTGTTCCCTATGAAAGAACCCAGGTAGGTAGATAGCCTCCAAGCTCTGTCTTTTGAAAAAAAATATTGCAACTACTGTACAAAAGGTGATTTTCATAGTTTTTGAACTTGGAGATTTTGTGCTGATCCCAGTGTTGGATTTGAAATTTGCCCAGGATGTGCCAAATTTCTTTTCCTCCCTTTGCAGACTCTGCTTGCTTTCCCCTGTGTTTTGATAGGGAGGATCGTGACTGGATTTGCTGGGCTAGAGCCATTGTCAGAGAAGGCAGTTTTTAACCTACCCACGCCGCTAATCTGAATGTGTCCTAGAAAACATGCTAGTTAAGTGCATTATGTACATTGTCAGCTGTTTTTCATGGATGTCACTTGAGCAGTCACTTCATAAGCACTCCCTGGTTGATTTAGGTTTGCTGTAGTTTCAAATCCCTGTCAAGCATAAACAGTGTCTGTGAGTAAGGAAATGTGACCATCAGCCAAGCTCAGCACTGAATACTGTAAAAAAACTTCCCCCTGACTTTGCAGTAATTACCGTACAGAGAGACTATAATTGTCTGGAATAGCTGGAACTGTGTGTGAACCCCATTTTCTTGACAAATAGGTCATGCACTTATTGAGAAGGAAGATTTGCATTATGTTTTTTACTCCTGTTGTCCCAGGAATCTTTTCAAGCTAAGCTATATATTGACATTAAATTGAGACCAAAGTGTTCAGGCACTAGAAAGTGACGATTAAAAATGAACAAGAAACACAGGAGCAAATCTCTCCTCTGTCTCTTTAGGCCACTTCTTACATATGACACAGAGTGTTGCTAGGAGGCAGCTGTGTCATGGGCTATGCGGCCCTTCTCTTTTCTGCATCAACTTTTCGCACAACCCACATGTCATAGGGCCTGGGAGTTGTGCCACTGGCTTTGCCTGTCTCAGAGTGGAAACCTGTCTTTTCCAGATGATACCAAAGATGTCTAATGTAACCTTATCCAGTAGCATTTCCAACAATGCAAGGCTAAGCAGCTTCCATCTCCTGTGCTTGTCCCATTGGCATGGGCCAGCAGTCCTCTGGGAAAACTCACTGTGCCGTGCACGGCCTCCACAACACCACTCTTCAGGCAAGACTGCAGCAAACTGCTTCTCTAGCCTATTGCCATCAGCGTTTCTGTGCTTGTGTTTTGCACAGCAGTAAAGCCCTTGGGCATGTTTTAGGCTTTCCCTGCATGATGCAGCACAAGGGCCAGATTCCTCAGAGTCCTGCCAGACCCTGGCCACAACAACCTCAACTAGAGAAAAATCAGTCAGCATTTTCCTAGCTAAATGCACACTGGGCAGGTCATTAATTTGAATGAATGTAAATATAAGCATTAATTTCTCCGTGAAGAACTTGCAGGAATCAGCCCAGCCCTTTAGGAAAATGAAGCAGATGTCCTGTTCTTAGCAATTAGATTTCTCATATAAGCTTAAAATTACTGATCATAAAGGTGACATCTATCTATCAAGTAAACGGCAAAACATTACACTGTGACTTGCTTGACCATTGACCACTAACCAGCTGATCCCGTTATAAATACCAAGCATCACAGTGCTCCTTCCTGCTGCTCTCCCCATTGTGGTGGGATAGCATCAAGGATCAAAGCCCGGCTGTACGGGCATGCATTTAAAAACATGTCCAGACCTCAAGGTACTTTTAAAAGTCTCGGTGGACAAGAGAAGAGGGGACTGGCTGGGGAGGTGAGATGCTGCTGGAGGAAGTGCGGACACGATGTCTAAGTTTGCCCACTAAGAGTATCTGAGGGGGAACAGGTGACACTACAAACACAAGTCAGCCCTACAAATAGAAGTAATGCAAGCATGAGAAAAGAGCAACTTGCTCATCAGTAATGTGAGCCTAGAAAAAACTCGTAAGGGTGTTTCCTAAACGATACACTGTGAATTGTTAGCTCTGCTTCCCTGAAAGCGGTCCTTCGGGTTGCAGAGCTGCACGCTTCTGATCTTAATATTTCAAACCTGAAAAAATGTAAAACCAGAGTGCAAACTCCAGAAGAAGGTGGTCACAGCAGCAACTGCTGTGACAGACACTTTCTGCTGGACGTCAGGCATTGCTCACTAGAGGGCACCCACACCTCAGCTTAGTGACAGACTGCTGTGGCCAGCAAAAGCTGGTTGGGGAAATGTAGGCCCCTGGTCATAGCTAGGAATGAGTGCGTAACAAAATAAAAATTGTAAATAATAACAGCGAGGAAAGCTGCTCTGATGAAAAGAAAAAGGTTCAGGTCAAAGGTGAGGTTTACAGCTCAGCAAGAAAAATGGAAACCTTCCAAGCTTCAACTGCACACGCTCACCACTGACAGAATCAACTGACGTGTATGAAGTAAATAAACTCAAATTTTTTTTTAAAGGTAAAATTATTTAAAGGTAAAATTATCTAATTATAATCAAGTATACACAGCTTGATGCATCAGGAAAAGCGAAGTCAGTACTGAGCTATTAGTTTACAAAATTCTGCCGTTCTTCGAGGCACTTTAGAAGTGAATAAAAGCAGCCCTGACCCCCCAGGCTGAACCTGGAAGGCTACTGCAGCTGAATGTTTCTCAAGCTTATGAAATTTGCTTGCCTTAACACTTAGAAAAAAGCCACTTGCATGCTTTTATTCAGTGGCAGTGAAGTGCACCCCATGGTCCCATCCCCACAGCCATGGTGTTGCATCCCATGGTATTTAGGCAGCTGCTGTTTGGTTCACGCAGGTACCCTGGCACTTGCTGGCTTGACATTTAGCACTGTGGGATATGGCGTGTGGATGCCACCAGGAAGTCACCTTCCTGGTACACTGCAGCGAGCTCTACCATGCCTCAAGCCAGCCTGACCTCATCAATTCGGGACTTGCTGCTGGTCCAGCCTCCTGGCACTCTTCTTGATTTTGAGTCCTTGAAAGCCAGCTCTACCCTACAACACCACCCAAAGCGGAGTGCCTAAGAACAGGCTCTCCTGAAGCCAGCAAGATAACAAGGCTATTTAATCATCCAAAACTATGTGGACTCAGATTTACTCCCTCAAGGATGTAAACGTCTCTTTTTAACCAGACTTGGCAATGAGGTTTTCTCCTGGATTTCAGCTTTCTAAAACATTCATAGAAAAGCCGATCCTTGCATGACCTGACTGTAGAGGCTGGTGCCTGCGAGGGGCCAAACAACCCAGTGGTTAAAGTGCTGACTGGCACATGAGGAAACAAACGTCATGCAGGGGCAGAACTTGAACCTGTGTCTGGGGCATTATATCTGAGTGCTCTTTACACTGCTGTGTCCTCATTTTGTCCAAATTTTGGGAGAAAGGAATCTGTCTATGCCCACATGTCCTCACAGTAAAAGGACTGGAAAATAGGAGGAAAGACATGAAAAAAGTAGGAAAAACCCACAACTGAGGGGACACCTGAAAACAGCCTTTCAACACCGAAAACTAGACAGGGCAGTGCTTGTTCGGCAAATCTTGGCAAGGTTGAGGTGTAAGATCAGCTCAGAGGAGACCTGTGTGATCAGATCCAGGTGGATGTGATCAAAAAACAGACTTTCCAAAAGAAATACAAGCCTTAAAAAACCCTAAAAACACAACTGATGAGCTCACAGGGTTATTTGGCATTTTATGAGTACTGGTGGTGGGCCATATGCCTCTAAACGAACATCCTGGTGCCTAAGTCTTGGCAGCTTTAATCAGCCTGGGGGACTTGTCTCCAAAGCATCAATACCAAGGAGGAAAGGGGCAATAACAGTCTCTCAGGGGAGTCCTCAGATACAGCTTCCAATGGCAGTTGTATGAATCTCCTCAAATCTCACCCCCACCAAGTGCTGCTCAGATCTCAGCTTGGACACTGGGTCTGGTAGGAGAGGCTGTGCTTCAGGGAGGAGATAGGTGAGGTAAGCTGGGCCCAGAACTGAGCAAGAAGAATGACAAAAGGCTGGGAAACATGGCCTGTGAGGAGTAACCAAGGTGCCATGTGATTAGCCTTGAGTAAGGAACACGGAGGAGTACTGAAAACAGACCTAGAAACTCCCTGTAAAATGTGTGGAACAATACCTCGTATCTGAGGGATGCTGGAGAAGATCACCCGAAGGTGCTTTCCAGGGTATCTTTGTATAGTTCTGTGAAATCTCAGGTTTAGCAATCTGTCTAGAATAACAGGGGCAGTGAGCAAAAGAAGTTGGATAGTTTTATCTGGTTTTTACAGTTAAGGAAATCAGATGCAAGGACCTAATCCCTTGGTGAGGTATTGCAGTTTTCTGATGGAAAATTCTCATCAAAAAACCTAAAACGAAACAAAAGCATGTTCTGATTAAACCTGAGTACCAGTAAATACATCTGAGTTGCCACTCTCAGGGTGGCCTATGTATGAGATGCAATTTCCTCTTCCCTTCTCCAATGCCACTCCTGTTTCATCCAACTACAGCCCCTGATACGTGTCCACAGCGTAAACCCAGGCTCTAACAACAGGGCACTTCAACAAGTGACCTGAGCAAATATACCAAGGCAAGACCAAAGGCCCAGGGTAAGAATAATCATCAGCCTGATCTTTAGCTTGCCTTTTCACCCTTAAAAGGCATTAGCAAACCATCCTGAGCATCAACACACACAGGCTGGCCCACAAGTTATCAGGATCTTCTCTGTTTGTAATAGTCCTATCACAGCGATAGCTCAGTCACGCTGGGATGTTAAAAAGGAAGAATTTAGTCAGTAAACTTTAGGAAAAGGGGAAGACAACTCACTAAAAGTCAAGAAGAAAAGACAAGACTCCATACTCCAATGAGAGAAGCAAGCCCAGACCATGAACGGTCTGCTGCTCTACTTGTGGGGTCAAGTACTTGTGCCACAGTGGTCAGCAGAAAACTTGAGTAGCAATGCCTAGAAGGAAGGAAAACAGCAGCAAAGCCAAGGAAAATGGGCATGCCGTGGGTACACAATGCAAAAGCACCAAGTCACTCCCTTTCTCTGTATGCCTATTTGTTTCTGTTGTGCAGATAATTCTCCGCACTGACCTTCTAAGGACAGACATGTTAGGGAATTTCAGCTGGTGCTGTAATGTCTTGGCCATTGAAAACTCTTCCTTATTTTGTCTGAAATGTTCTGTGGGTGCTTTCTTTAGTCGCTTTACTGGCTCTATTACAGATTGTTATTTAATTCGTATCTAGCGTATGAGCTGGCTGGCAGGAACATCAGGTAATTTTAGGGGGAGAGCTTTTTGGGGGTTTCTTTTAGTCACTAATTTGCTAACGGTAGCTAATTTGTCAGTGAGCTGTTATATTCCTAGTGATCCCCATTGTCTTATTTTCTTACTCCTGGTGCTCATACTGTTGTGTGAGCACTATATAACTGGGGAGGGAGAACATGGGCTGGAAAAAGAGGTGAAGAGAGACTTTTCTCATTCTTAAATCCACGGTTAGCTACTAAAAAAATTAAAATTCAAAGTCCAATAACCCCTTCCAAGGGTGTTGCAAAGGGTCCCTGTGGTGCTGGTGAGAAATTTGAGGGGCTGTGTGTGAATCCAGCTCCAAGGGTGAACAGCTACTATCAGAATACCAGAGAGAGGAAAGCTCCCAGTCCAGCCCTCCTACCTGGCTCTGAAAGGTTGTGTAGTACTGCTGTCCTTCCTGTAGCTTCCTTGTCCTAACTCAAAGTCGCTGTGACTGGTCCAGGTGCTTGACTCTGGACACTAAGTCTGTAGTTGAGCATGAAGCAGTGTATTCCAATGGTCACCTCTCAGCCTTGTGAGCAAATCAAAATGGCAATTTTGAGTGCAGATGAAGGAGACCAAGGAGCATCTTAAGGACAGGGAGAGCAACATGCATTAGCCATGACTTCCACCTCTTCAGATTCTTCCTCTCCAGTGAAATGAGCACGCTGCTCCAGCATGGAAATCTGGTTTAGACATGCACAGAGGAAATTTTGTGGTTTGTGTGAAGCAGGAGCCATTAGCCCTCCAGATGCTTCTGCTGTTCTCTGCCATGGTTTGCCAACCCTTCATTCAGGGGGCTTTGCCCCCTAAGGAGCCCTAAACCCTGCTGTGCCCGAGCCACTTGCTGCTGCCTGCCCTCTGTGCCTCTGTTTTATACACTTCATATGTTAGGTAATGCAATCTTATCACCTCCCATTCTCAGAACTGTTCAAGACTGCTCTCCACATTTTGGTCTTAACAGTGGTCCTTTAAGACCACGGCATCCTATTTGAAAACCATCCAGAGTCCATAGTGTTCTCTCTTGCCAGCATTCTCCAAATCTGCTGCTTATTCTTCCACCCAGACCTCATTTTTATATCTCTTCCGTTTTAAAACTTTGTCAAACTTAAAAATAGCTTCCTGCAAGTTCAGAGAAAAACCCCAAAACAAAAAAATAATGCAACAACAAATCAGATAAGATGAAAACAGAAAGGGAAAGGGGGGAGGACATACCACAAATTATATCACTGTCAACATGGAAATGCTTAAAGAATGCATATTGAGAAACAACAGGAATTAAGAGGCCACAGCTGTGTGATGAGGAGTGATAAGAAACTGCCATCCTTTAATAAGGAATCCTAGGAGACATGCTTCAAACACCCCTTTTCCCCAGGCCTCCCTAATCTCCAAACAAACAGTACCTGCAAAAAGAGAGTCATCATAATAAAGAAGAAACCCAGTCCTTATTTACTCTTGTTGTTCTGGATTAAACCAGAGTTGAGCTGAATCAATGAGCAAATAAAATACATATGGGCAAAGCTTCCAAGACCATCAAGGAGAAAAGGAGGAAGAAAAGACAAGGGGGAGAGGGGTGGGGGTGGCAAATAACAGCATAAACTCTGCAATTGTTACTAGTCTGTCAACAAACATACTTTAGGGATTTTCTTGTTAAGCCAGGGGGATGTAGAGTGGTGGTAGAGGATTTCAACCTTTCATGTTTATTTAAAGCTGTCCACACACTTTGACTAAAAATGCATACAAAAAACCTCTCCATGGGCTTCTTTCATGTTGCAGGAGTCTTAGGTAAATGTCTTTTTTAGCAGCCATTTGTTTGCTTGCATTTCCTTTTTCTTGATTTTTTTTTTTTTTGGCTGTTGTGCAAACTTTTCACATAAAAGACGGAGAAAAGCACTTTCACTCCTGCTGGGGTTTAAACATACTGTTCTTTTGGTTATTTATTTAAGTGTTGTGCTGAGGACCCGAGCAGTATGCAGAGTAGTCTAAATGCAAATAGATCTCAACTCTATAGCCTGTTCTTTCAATTATACCTTGGTCTGGTCTCTCCTGAATCGTCTGTAATGTTGCCAACTTTAACTGTGAGTTGGGAAATAGTTCATGGCCTAATTAAAACCCCAGCTTCTGGGCTCTTGGGACTGTGTGCTATTTAGTTTCCCTTTAAAGAAAGGATGCCTGCACATCTATTGGAAAAATCTTGAAAGTGCCATCTGAATGCATCCAGGAGGCTGGAAAGCCAGGATGTAAGTAAAAAGAATTTCAAATTCTTTATAATATTTGAAAGAATGGCAACACCACTGAAGATTTGTGAAATGTCAGGGTTAGTAAGAATGGCTTTGCATAATGCCCTAGAGGTTTAATATGTTGATTGAAATCAAACAATTAACAATACAAAATAGTAATAAAAATTGAAAGCACAGAAAAGAAATATTTGGCAGGGGACTGAAATTGTAAACATACTAATACTGTCTGAATTTTGCATTTAAAAATTACATTTGTGTGAATTACTCTGAATACCATAAGAGAAGAAGACCAGTGCTTTGAAAATACTATAATCTAGAGTAGAGCTCTTGGATAAGTGAGTCACGGGCACAGGCTGATTTTCGGAGGCAACCACTTCTGTCCGTAAGAGCAGTAAAGGGCGTTGCACTGGAAAACAGAGCCATGCAGTTGGGTGTCTCAGTACAGACCCTGGTGCCAGTGTTAGCCACTTGTTATAAACAAACAAACAAAAGTCTTTTGCTGGAAGTTAACTTCCTGCCCCAGACACACAAGCTGTGCTGAGGTTATGAAGGCAAATATTTATCATTTGATAAAGGGTTATGATCTGCTGACCTTGGAATTAGTCTTCATGGCCAGTGAAACAGAGTTCTTAAATGCTGTTGTTACAAGCAAGGAGCCAAACTGGTCAAAAGTTTCCTGTGTAATTTATGTCAGGTTGCTGATTTTTAAAAAAAAACAACCCTTTCTTTATGTTGTCCAGAGAGCCATGCACTGGTGGTTGGTAGGAACTACAGGTTGTCTTACAGGAGCAATCGTGATGCTACTCGTTTGCTCTTAACTTGTGCCCATTACTAAGCCCCTGAATTTGGGATTTTAGATTTATTATAAAAATGCTGGCTGCATCTAGTGTAGTCACAGAGTTTGCAAACACCTGTATAAGACCAAGTCATTTTTTAAACCCTGGCTGCAGAATGCTGGGACAGAGGTTTATCATGCACTTTACAAAATACTTTTGTTCGTATTTTGAGAATAACATTTACTGGCTCCAGTCCCTTTCTGCTCCTTTTCCATGGGTACTTGAGAAAGGCTTGTAGGAGCTCCCCCGTTGACATTCTCGCTACTCCTTCGAGCTCCATACAGGCTCTGTCCAACACCCTGTTGCTCCTTTTTTCCCTTCCTTAACAGCTTTATCACCTCCGCCTCTTAACTATTGAAAGCATTTCTCCCTACAAAAAGGTTTAATATAGCCCTAAGTTAGGAAGTCCCAATTTTTCCAGGTACTCCTCAAACGAGTGTTTTCTAGCCCTTAGTTCTTTTTCATTCTTTTTTTTCTGCTTTTTAAATGTCTTCTGCTATATTTCCACCTTAAGCTGCAAATTCGCAGTTTATTGGATTGCATATCTGTGCTTTTACATCAGCTCTCTTAGTCTGACACTGCAGTCTCTTCCCTGATAGACTCGTTATTTTAGAAGCCACCCCTGTATGACTAGTTTGGATTACTCTTTTGGCTGACCATGGCTTTGGGTCTTCCTCCCCAGTACTTCACATTCAAAGTCTGAGCCAGACAACCAGCTTCTCATTTGGTTAAAAAAAAAAGGTGTGGGGGAAACTCAGCTGTTAGGGTGGGAGTGTGCCATGTTTTAGCATGTGTATCCCCTGTGTGCCTGTGAGTTCTACCAGACACAGAAAAGCGATCAAACGAAAAAAAGAGAGACGGTTGGATAACCAAGTCTCACATAAAGACAGCTGCTCTGCTGCCTTTTGGAGGTCATTCTCCCCATTGTTCACACATGCAGCGTGCACGGAAACATTTCTCAACCTCAGAAGTTTCATGTGTTCGCTCTAGGAATGCGTTCGTCATCTTCCTGGGTACACACTTCCACTTTTCCAGGAAGAAAACCAATAGGAAAAAGAGCAAGTGATCATATCTGATAAACTGTGAATAAACATCCAAGCGCTGCTGTAATGAACAGTGCTGGGGGAATCAAAACTCTCAACGCCTGCCTGAAGAAGACCAGCGGGTTAGTAGAAACGGGCTGTACCGGCTGAGCATTTGTCTTTCACCTAGCAAAGCTCACTCACGACTAAGCTCAGACAGGAGTGGACCCAGAAAAGTCAATGTTATTTTTAAGTTTTGTTTTGTCCACCTCTTCACTTTTCTGCTTTACATACCCTGGGGAATATGGTGTACTGTGTCCGAACAGCACTTAATGCTTTAACCATAACTAGCTGCTAAACAATAAAAATAAGCTTAGATCCTTATGCTTACTTGCACTAGATATACGTGGGCCAAGAGTTTTTCAAAACTTTGAAGAACCTCTGGTTTCTAAATTTTGTTAACCTGATCCACCTCAGGTCCCCTCCCCAAACCTTGTGGTGTTGGTCCCTAGCTCTCTTAGAAACTCCCATCTCCCAGCACGTGGGGGTTATCATAGTCCACTGGTGTCCAGCGCTGTTTGCCCCTTCTTCTCAATATATACAAACTGTTGCTTAGTCTCCTTCAGTTTTAGCGCCATGAGGTACTACAACTTGGATGAAGACAGAAGGGAATGAATCAGAGCAATTTCTTTGCACATCAAGACCAATACAGAGGGACTTGGAGAGAGTGGATGGGAGGAGATGTGCAAAGGGAGCATCCGAGGCCAATGGCTTTCTCTGTGGAGGAAATAATGCCCACACCAAAGGATTTTGCCCAGCTGATATCTGAGCTGGTGGTGCCTGAGACAGGTGCCTTCCCCTGCCTACGTCTTCCTTGGCGGCAGGAACTATTAGTGGTGTTGCAATGACAACAGGGAGGCCCAGCTGCACCTCAGCAGATACACTCTTGTGCAACTACTCTGTCCAAACTAAGTTTCTGCTCTGGACTCAAGGTTTTAATTCATGTCAAGATTCAACAGGTGGATAAAATTAATAAAGTGCTCAAAGGTGCGATGGGATGGGAAAGATATCTATCAAAAGCAAGCATTTCATCCCTCAGCATCTACCACGAATGTTAATTATGTGTTCCCTTAACTCCTCTTCTTGAATTTTATTTATTAGAAAACAATGCTGTACTCCAGGGTGCCTGGTTGGCTCTCCACAGTTTTGTCCTAGTCACAGGTGAGATTTTACCTACCTAGGCAAAGCATTTCCCTTGTTCTGAGGCCAGGAGATCTTCACCCATGATGAAGAAATAACAAAATGAACAGGACCCAGAGCAGACTGTTTAGTTTAGGACATGTTTCAGGTGATTTACCTACCCCAAGGCCCCACTGTATCTCGAGAAGGGGGTAAATTCTTTCTCCTGACTGTGATCGTAGTGAAAGAGGGGGTGAATCAGAGCAAGAGTGAGCCGAGGCTTTTCTGCTGTAGGGGGAATGGTTTTATACCCCCTCACCTGCGGGCTGCTTCTGGAGTCCACAGCCAGGCTCCTTCCAGCAAAACACTGTCACCCCCTGGGGGTTTTCAGCTGTGTTCCCCATCTTCCTCTTCCAATGTCTGCTGGACTCTCCCTTCCACTCTCCCGTGCGCATATTGCATTTTGGTTGCAAAATCCTGCATGAGGGACCTCTCCATTGATTAAGTTAAATCTGCGTTTAAGGCACAGCATGCTGCCTGTTGTCACAGGTCACAGCATGTCCCTCGGGCTGCTGTCCTGTGTTTACCCACCTGCCATCTGGTGTCATTGCTAACTGAAGGCTCATAGCTGAAGAGTTGCTTCTCAGCTTCCAGACTCCACCATGGCCTCCGCAAGCCACTGACCGCCCACAATATTTCTGGCACGTCCACATTGTCACTGGTGGCAACACCAAAAGGCCCTGAGCCTGTTACATTCCTTACAACTGATCACATAGGAGGGTCCTCTTCTCTTCCAAGACGTGTGCAGCACTAATTCAGTATAAACACAGCTTTTCTGGTTAACTGGCAAGTAACCTGCTTTCAAAAAGCAATGTTTTTAACCCAAAGAGGGCTAGCTGCTAGGTTTTGGGTTGCAGCCTTTCATGCAATATAAAGCATGAGATCTGCTGCAAAACTTCTCCCCTTTTTTTGGGCAAGCCCGGGCCATACAGAATTGATTGCCGGAGCTTTGTGCGCTGTGCTTGTTAACCATGGCGTTGCTAAATGCAAGCCAGGCACTAGACATAGCACCTGAACGCTGGTGATCCAGTGGTGCTTTGCAGAAACACATGGTTTGCAGCCCAGTTGCATGGACCTGCATTGGCACCAGCCAGCGCTCGTGCGATTTAAAGGACCAGGGAATTAGCAAAGAAAGGACCTTGGATTTGTGGCTGCTTCCCAGAACTTTTCTAGTTAGCTGGTTGAGCACATCGCTTGAAGCGTTCACACCTCTCCCTGCTCCAAGGGGCAGCTCAGCTGCTGTGGGAAGTGCCCGGGGCAGTGCCCCAGGCCTCGGACAGGCCCCCCTGATTTCCCCATCCAGACTCTTTTGTTGGCTTTCCATGGTGGCGGGCGGCTGCACTTGCTGCGTGACTTTCTACATGCTGGGGGATACTTCAGATGACATGATGGACATTCCCCCTTTGAACCCAGACCAAGCCCATGCCAGAAAGGCCCGTGATAGATTCCCCATGCCATCCTGCAAAACAGGCTGAAATATAGCACCTTTTAACCAAAGCCCAGGGTAAACAATACAGCCTGTACTCTGGTTCATAAACAGTCCTCATTATTACAAAGGGCATTTCAAACGCGCTGTGCTACGGCTTGACCTTAAAAGCTATAGACAATCTAGCAGAGCACAGACGGTTTCATAAAGTACAATCACTTCCTGCAATTCTTGGGGCAGTGCAGCCGGAGCCGTGCAAATCCTGTTTTCCCTGCATTGTTTCCTGCAAGTGAATATCATCAGTCTAGTGGTGCTTGTAACCATGGCACTTGTTAAACAGGAGCGGGGAGACTTCTGATAAAGCCATCCAGGACTCCAAGGATTTGCATGGGGCCAGCAACCTTGACTGCGCAAAGTGGAGGTGCCAGCCATCTCTTCAAAAGATCAAACAAGTTTGTTAAAAAATAAGTGCTTTTAGAATAGCTGCTGGGTAAAAGTGCTGTCAGACGTAGGTTTAAGCCAGTAAAGATAGTGGGAGCACAGTGAGCCCCCCCATTCCCTCAGTGGGAACGTTGTTTGTCTTTTTGGAATGCCTTTGCCCCTGCCTGAGAGCCCATGGGTGCTGGGTTCACCCCAGCATCTCTGCGACGCGAGAGCCGATCTGTGGGTGGTGCAGAGGTTGGCAAGGATCACACCTCAGTCCCCCCACTCTCTGCCTTGGCCGCCTCTCCATTTACCTGCAGATCTAAAAATAAAAAGCATTGCACAAAGATACTCACGCAGGCTGACAACATAACTGGAGGGTGACCCTTTGCAGTATGACCAGTTCATGCTCTGGATGAGATTATTAATGACTTTCTGATTTATTTAATGATGTCTCCTTGGAGAGCCCTGAGGGTATCCGGTTTCCAGAAAGTGCCTGCCTGGCATATTCAGGACTGCCAAACCTTCTGAGCATTAGATTTTTACAGAGAAGTCCGTATAAGTAAGTGCACGCAATTACACATTTAATGAACAAAAGATATAATGGGCTGACCATCGGGCATCTGGCCATCTTCAGGCGCCTGAATGCTTTGCGGAGTCTTTACTGGATTTGGGAACTAAAGCATCAGCAATACCCTGTTTAATACTGGAAGGTACCTGGGTCAAGAAGACGTTGGAAGTGTAATTGCTCCATAAAAGGATTAATTTACAGACTCCTGCATCCCACAATGAAACCAATAGCGCCGAGCCTGACCTTGGCGTACAAGGCAGCACCCACAGAGAGTAAACCAGGCAGAGGTTACTGCAAATCTCAAGGCAAGTAAAGGCTTGGTGATGGGGAAATTTTACATGAGTAATTAATTGAATAGGGCAGGACATAGTTCATCATGTTTTTAGAACACTATAGCAGAAAACTGTGCTTCCAAGAAAGAATGGTGTTTGCCTGGGGTGGGAGCGCATCCCTTAGTCCTGGTGCCACTGGGTAGACAGAAATTGAATGCAAGCTTTAAAACGTAAAGAAAGGGTCATGACGATGGTCACAAAATGGTCACGTTCACAAAAAGAGTAAAAACCACAAAACAAACACCAACTGCTGGAAAGAAAATTTCAACAGCATCATGGAAATGGTAAGTCAGGTCTCGCAGGAAGAAATTCTGGCAGCAAGAAGTGCATAGAAGTTACTAGGCAAGACTGTATTTGGACAGCTACAAAGCAGTCTATTGCAGAGGAGAAAAGGAAGTATGTCTGAAGAGCAACAGGACAGCAGAGGCAGCTTGTGGAAGACTGGCATGTCAATGAAATTAATGTAGAAGTGGAAGTGCAGACTTGTACTGATGAACACAGAGGAATAGCACAAGCATATAAATGCAAAATGAATAGCAGCTAGCAAGGGGTATAAAAGGCTTCCCAGATGTCCAGAAGCAACTGGACAACACAGGAAAAGTCGACATTTATTGGATAAAGAGGAGAAATGACGGCTGAAAGAGAGAAGCCTTTGTAAAAAAAGTTAACTGTGACATTGATTTAGCAGGTGATAAGTATAAAGGCCAAGATAGAAGAAAAATTACCCAAGCAGTTTTTAGATAAGATAAATGCTTTAAAATTCATGAAGCCTGATGAAACTCACACTAGCATAATTAAGGAACTAATCAAAGCAGACTGAGCTATTTGTGATTGTCTGCAAGAATTCAGGGTTTAAAGAGGATATCCCAAAGGGCTGGAAAACAGAAGAGAGAGGACCTATCTTAATAGAGAGGAAAAAGGAGGAGCCAGGGAATTCAAAACAAACTTTGATAAATGGAAAGATAATAGAATAAATAATCAAACAACCAAGTTATAATCCCAAGAGGAAAATATGTTGACAAATATCAGACAGTGCAGATTTTATTTTTTTTTTTAAGAACAAGGCATGTCAGACCAAGTTACTGGGTAAGTAGCCCAGTAATTAAGAAAAAGGCAGGATGCCATTTTCTAGCACGATATTCTGAGAAGTAAAATAGGATCTTGGAGAAGTTGCACTCACTTGAACATGTCACTGAATAAAAAACTGCACTTGGAGATCAGTTATCAGTCATTCACTGTCAGGGCAGAATAACATTTAAGGAAGTCCTTCTTGCATTTATCCTAGTCTCTGCTCTATTCACCTTATTCATTAGAGACAGGAACTGACAGTGATCTCAGTGCTTACAGCACTAGCTATAAAGCTAGCAAGTGATCCAAAGTGGGGAGGAGTTATAAATCTGCAGCATGAAATCCAGCAAAGTTGAGGCATTTTTGAGTGCACAAATAAAATACATCGAATAAAAAGAGAAGCGCCAGCACACCAAGACGCGATCTTGGGATTACAGAGGAGCAGAAACTCATTGTGCATATAGACAAGAGGATGGATCTTTTTTTCAAGGTGTATCAATAGGAGGGCTGGATGTGAAACAGGAGGCAGCCAGCTTGCTCTGTGTGTCACTGGTGGGGCATCAGCTCGGCTCCCCACTTAAGACGAGATCAGTCCACTAGTGAGTTCAGAAGAGAGCCATGGGGATGATGTGTGATGTGAAAAACACGTTATTCAAACAAAGGTTGGAGAAACGGTCTTTGTTCAGTACAGGAGTAGGGGGGACAAGAGAGGAGAGGTGCTATCACTCTTCCAGCATGCAAGAAGGGAGTTACGCAAAGAACAGAGCTTAGTTATTCTCTGTGTTAAGGAGAATTTTGTTTATTTTGCACAAAGATGATTTGAGCTAGCTGCCTGGAAAAAAAATACTAAAAAACCAAAACAAAGCCCAAAACTTTCTAATTCAAAGGATAGTTGGCACAAGCTACCAGAGGAAGCTGTACAAACTCTGTCATTGGAGGACTGTTGGAGAAACAGCTGTCAGGGTTGCTCTAGGTCATCTCTTGAGGTCCTTTCCAGCCCTGCTTTTGTATGATCTTGCAAAGTAATTAAGCCTCTGTTTAACATTATCCACATAAGTGACTTGCAAAATAGGCAGCATTCCGAGTTGAGCACATGCTTAATTGCTTTGCTGGTCTGAGGCAAAAAGTATTTCTGGTAGGTGTTAATTTATTCCAAAAATTCCTGTTAGCAACTATTCCCCTATGCACATTGACACCTGCAAAACAAAAATAAAAGGAGTATTATTCTGTTTCCAGGCTGCTGCATTCCTTTTGAACCATCCTGCCTTCCTCTGATAATACTAAGGAAATTAAAGATTCTCTGTTTGAAACCTTCTTTACTGAACCAAATTACTTCCCCATGTGCTGTAGATATGAGAGTAACATGAGGTTACCGAAACAATGAGATGAATCATATCAATAAATATTAAGGATGCAAAGTGTACCTATGAACATAGTTATAATTCATTCAAAACCATATATAATACATACAGACATCATACACACACATATATTCCCCTAAGCCTTGGATGGATGGTAAAACTCTTGTCTTACAGCAGCAGGACCATTATATCTAGTTCCTAGTACATGTCTGGGTTTAACCCCACTGTGCCTTGTCTCTGGGGCAGTCAGTGTGTGGTGGCCTCCATCACCACAAGCAGCAAAATGGTTCATAGAGGAGGACTAAAACACCTTGGAGAAGCTGAGGCATACTGAGATTTAATTGACTCTTCCCCCACATATGGGACCAAACCCCATCAGCAGCACACAGTTGGTGACTGCATGGGGAGGTTGGGGATGCCGAGTACAGCTCAAGTACCAACAAATCCTCATCTTTCTGTTGCTGGGGTTTTTGTGTGTGTATGCACGTAATGCAGTGTTGCCCAGGAGTATCGGTCATGAGTCAGGTCTTCCCACTCTGTGCTAAGTGTGCAAACATACAACAAAGGATGGAGCTCTGCCTAAAGCTTTCCAAATGGAGCGCAAGATGAAATACCACAGGTGGATGAAAGGAAGGCAGGGAAGAACAAAAGGAAACCATGAGTCAGGTTGTGTTATTATCTGAGAAATGTTGCTGCTTAACAGAGGTGAATTTTAGCCCTTAGAGGTTGCGTGTGGAATGGGATAAAAACCAGACATCTTTGTCTTAAAGTTTGGGTGGGGGGCAGGCATTGCTGAGGAAAGCTCCAATGCCCACAAAGTCAAGCAATGGCGTGCTTATGTTGCCAGCAAGCAGCCTTGCTCCAACCCCTCGCTGGAAAGCTGGCAGCCGAGGGGCTTGGACCTGGAGCTATAAGAGAGCACGAGGCTGAACTGGGTCTGGCTTGGCTTGGGCATCCCAGAAAAACCCAAAGAACAGGGTGGAGATGATGGATTGAGGCCAAGGAGGTATCCAGTTCAGCCACACTCGTTGCTGTTAAGCTTCTTCCAGACCCCGATCTATCAGAGGCATTTTCCTACTGGGAGTAGCTTGGCCATAGATGACGGTGGATGCAACCAGTCCCTCGCTGGCCTAGGCCCTCTCATGGGTTCTCCCTCTTTCATTGGGAAATTGATGAAGGGGGTGGGAAAGATTCTTGGTAAAGAGGGTTCTCTTTCCAGCTGCAAGCTGGCTCCTCTGCAAGGTTTGATGGCCATGAGTGGAGGAGCCTTTGCTTTCTCTCCTTTGTACAGCCAAAAATGATCATTTTCTTGGGAACATTTTAACAGTAACACTAAAATATTGTGTTTGAGTTCACTTTTTATAAAATTTCAAACTAAATTTAAAAGATAGTTGGGTTTTCCTGGCTTCCTGCAGATATGCTGAAATACAAGATTTTTTTTTAGCAGTTACCCTTTCAATATGAACTTTCAGATTCACTGCTTCACTAATGGGATTTCTCTTTGTGAAGCTGCAATGCTTTAATTCTGATGAAGTGAAAGTCCCATCATTAAAACTGCAGAGCATATGAATTACTGTTTTCATAAGATACACACTTCTGTCAAGCCATTCATTTTTTATTTCAAAGATACTTACATTTTCTACCTTTCCTACTGACATGTAAAATGGTATTTTCCCAGCAGTCCCCATCTGAACACAATTTCTCACGCACTGTTCAGTCAGGCAGTTTCAGTTTGTAAGGCCTAATCCTTTAATTGTTTCACTGATGAAAATTCCAATAACACACGATTAAATCTCTGGCACATATTAGTTATTATTTCCTTATCAGTAATATTTACTATTTATTCTAGTGTAAATACACCGCCAGAGCACCCAGACTGCAATATGCAAGTTCTTTGGAAGTTGTCTTGTAGACCATTTGCTAACGTTCTTCTCCCAGAAAGTCCCACCAAAACCCTGGGGAAAACTTAGAATTATCACCCAGACGAACCCTCCTTGCCCATACTACAGGGGCCAGAAAATCCCCAAGATCTCAAGTGCAGTCTCTTGGCCAATTTCAGTTGTGCCAGTGAATAGTATTTGCCAGTCCCATCAGTGGAGAGGCATGGGTTGCGTGCCATGTGTTGTGTGCCATGGGTCATGTGCCACGGCTCTGCAGATGGGTCTCAGGACTCAGCATGACCCATGCATCCTGGAGCACAGATACAAGTGAACCGAAGTCAGACACATTTATGGGGCAACACCATGAGTCCACTTCTTTAGGCCTAAAGGCCAAGAGGGCAGGAGGTGGTAAGGCTGAAATAGCTGGTCTGTTCCCATAAGCCAAAACACTTGGGCAGGGCACTGCAAAGAGCTGCTGGCAGCGCCTGGAGCTTTCTCCCTTCTGAAGAATCCTTCTGCACTTGCCTATGGAGGCAGAGCAGGAGCTGCAGGGTGGTGGGAGCCTGCTCTCCTGCTTCCAGCCACCATTTTCCTCCTAGCTGAGCAAGTCCAGCTGGGCATGATGCTACTTTTCTCTCTCTCTCACACACACCTTCCCTCCTCTTCACAGTAAATCATCTTTCTGTCCCCTCCTTTTTTTTTCCTGAGAATATCAGTTATCCAGAAAGGTAAGGACATTTTCTTAGAGCTCATCGTTAATCCACAGCAGGATTAGCTGAAATTTAACATTCAAAGGCATGACATTGCTCATAGGGAAGCTGAATACCAAAATGTTCTTAGTATATTTTTGAAATTCTGATTTCTTTTCCCCTACTGGAAAAAAGATAAGTAATTCCAAGAGCATTAGATCTACTGTGATCCTTTTCACAGTGGAGAACACATGAAAAGAATGCTATAATTGGAGATGGCAGGGAAGATTAAAAAAAGGGAGGGGGTGTTTCCCTGGAAAAGGCAGTAGATTAAAACTGAAGCTTTTCTCAGAGACCTATTGTGGGTTTTTTGCTTGCTTTTTGATGAGGAATACAGAGAACATTTTTTTTCTTGGGTGCAGAAAAGGACCTCGAGCCTAGGGAGGCACACCCCAGGGTGGTGAGTGGGCTGGTGGTAGGAGTGCTCTTCCTCTTCCAGATTACAGACCACTTCTCAAGTGAATAGCCTCAAATCTCAGCTGTTGGCTATTGTGCAGTGTGCATTTACTTTTTCCTTTCTTCACCCATATTATTATTTCTATTTTATTTTTGGCAATAACAATTGGGAGAGTCTTGGTTTCATTGCACTTTGACAGAAGTGTCAACACCTCGAAATACTGTGCAAAATGGAATTCTTGCTGCCTGCCCAGCCCTATAATCAACACCCTGAAGTTTCCTCAGACACCTATCTTACCAGCAAGTCTGGAAATCCTTAGGCTAAACAATGACCTAAAATACACGTGCCTGCAAAGAAAAGTTGGCACATAGCACCTTAAAGCCCAGTTTTGCAGGCAAGCTGTGAATCCCCAGCCTGCTCCTAGAGGCCTCATCCTGGTCAGCTCCCTGTGAATTCAGTCCAGTAACTGTTTAAGTAAATAGCAACCCTGCACAACAGAGTGTAGGGGAGAGGTAAGTGGGTAAGTGTGACAAGACAGCATCAGTGAGGACAGGGAAATCGCATGTGCGGAGTTATAGAATCATAGAATCATTTAGCTTGGAAAAGACCTTTAAGAGCATTGAGTCCAACTGTTAAACTAACACTGCTATGTCCACCACTAAACCATGTCCCTCATCATGTCTACATGTCTTTTTAATACTTCCAGGGACAGTGACTCAGACACTTCCCTGGGCAGTCTGTTCCAATGCTTGGCAACCCTTTCAGTGAATAAGTTTTTCCTAATATCCAACCTAAACCTCCCCTGGCACAACTTGGGGCCACTTCCTCTCATTCTATCACTTATTATCTGTGAGAAGAGACCAACCCCCACATCTCAGTTAGACCACAATAAGTTCCCCCCTGACCCTCCTCTTCTCCAGGCTAAACACCGCCAGTTCCCTCAACAGCTCCTCATAAGACCCTTCACCAGCTCCATTGTGTCTCTGGACACAATCCAGCACCCCAGTGTCTTTCTTGCTGTGAAGGGCCCAAAACTGAACATAGAATTTGAGGTGCAGCCTTACCAGTGCTGAGGACAGGAAGACAATCACTTCCCTAGTCCTGCTGGCCACACTGTTTCTGGTACAAACCAGGATGCCATCAGCCTTCTTGGCCACCTGGGCACACTGCTGGCTCATATTCAGCTGGCTGTCGACCACCACCCCCAGGTCCTTTTCTGCCAGGCAGTTTTCCAGCCACTCTTCCCCAAGCCTGTAGCCTTGCAGGGGGTTGTTGTGACCCAAGTTGCAGGACCTGGCACTTGGCCTTGTTGAACCTCATGCAATTAGCCTTGGACCATTGATCCAGCCTGTCCAGATCCCTCTGCAGAGCCTTCCTACCCTCAAGGAAATCAAAACTCCCACCCAGCTTGGTGTTGTCTGCAAACTTACTGAAGGTGCACTTGGTCCCCTTGTCCAGATTTTTGATAAAGATGTTAAAGAGAACTGGCCTCAATATTGAGCCCCGGGAAACACCACTTGTGACCGGCCACCAACAGGATTTAACTCCATTCACCACAACTCTTTGGGGCTGGCCATCCAGCCAGTTTTTTAACCAGCTAAGAGTATGATCATCCAAGCCTGGAGCAGCCTGTTTCTCCAGCAGAATGTGGTGGGATATGGTGTCAAAGACTTTAGTAAAACCTAGGTAGACAACATCCACAGCCTTACCCTTGTCCACTAAAGTTAATGCTTGCTCTCCAGCAAGAGCCATGATGAGCTGCAACCCACCTGTTTGCAGATACCAGCCTTTTGCCTTGACTTCAGGAAACTTTTAGGGGAGGGGCACGGTTGTCTACATCCACACGTCTTCATCAAAAGCTGCATCTATTCAACTTTTTTGGGTTCTTGATGCCTGAATAGAAGTCCTCTCCCCTGCCCCTTGCTGTGATGATGGGTTTTTATTCCTCGTATGGGGATGCAGCCCCCATCCATTGAGGCTGATGGACACCCAGGGACACACGTGCTCTCCTCTCAAGAATTCCTTTTATTGTTCTCCCTACCCCACACCCCCTTTTCTTTTTTTCTTGTGTTATTCTCACCACATAAATGAAGTCCTTCAGACAGAGCCTCCCGGAAAAGCCAAGACACATTCAAATGCTCTCTTTTCATTGTTCCCAGAAGATTAATGACATGTAGGCCAACGGTGGCGTGTAGCCCTGTTCCCGTAACCTGCATGCCAAGGGGAAACAAATGAAAGCACGTAACTGGAATTTCCACTCAGCTTGTCTCAACAGCACATGAAAAGCTAGGACAAATCAAATCACAGCTACAGAATACAACAAAGACGTTCCCCTCTCCTTCCGAAAGAAGTAAACAAACAAGCAAATAGGAGAATGGCCTGATTTAAATGGGGAAGTCAGGCAGCGCTAGCTGTATAACAACATCTGGGATGCTTGCCTTTGGCTGGAGGCTACCTCTTCAGGCCTACGCTTAGCTCCAGCCCCCAGCAAGGATCTGGGGGACTTTGTTTCTCAAGCTGGGCACCCTGCTGCTGGCTCTGTGTGCCCAGCTCCTGTAACACAACCACGTGAGACCCCAGCCACCTGAGGCCTCCGACATCCCAGCCCTGCTGAGAGTGGGTGCCCATGTGTTTGTCCCACATTCCAGTGTGGTGGCTGAGGCTGGCTGGCGGATTAACTGCTGTGCAGAGGCTTGTCACTCAGAGCCACGGGTGTCCCCAGGGGCAAGGTGACTTCTTCAATCTAGGCTGCCAGCACAGGAGAAAGGCAGTCACTCACTTTGAAGGGTGTCAGCAGGTTGCATGCCACAAAAAGCAAGCGTTAAATAAATATGCAGGTCCAGGGGCAATGTTTTGTTGTCTGACTCCCTCACAAAACTCTATGGTTGTTGAATTGGTGGTTCGAGGAGTTTGCAAAAAGAAAACAGGATCAAGGGAGCCCTGGGGTAATGGCAAAGACATCGGGTAAAGCCAGCAAAGATGAGACACTGAACCCCAGTGAGGCTGGGAAAATAACAAAGGCAGGGTGCAGTCCCTGGAGTAAGCCACAGAGCCAGACTGCCCCTGGCAGTACAGCCATGCTGATCCCAAAGCAGGTACCCCCTACCAGGGGGGAACTGAGAGACCACATTAAGCCCCTTTCACCACAACTGAGCTGAAACCAGAAATGAAAAAGCTAATTCCTAGCTGCAGCTGGCAGAAAATATCACTTTTCTTCTGGAAGGGTAAAAATTTGGATGCTATTTTTCTCATGTTTTCTGGCTAGTCCATCTCATCTTCTTCCCTGCAGCGATGGCTTCGGGCATGCAATCCAGCCTCCAGCTGGGAAACAAAAGGAAAAGAAAAAAACCAAAACACCAAACCACCACAGCTGAGATCTGCTTCTGCCAAGGAGACTTGGGTAGTCCCTGGTATGAAAAGCAGTTGCTTGCACCTAAGGTGTGCCCCAGAAATCCCTCTTATGTACTATTCCCAAACTTTGTAACTTGACCCGTTGCACTGAGAGCAATGTTTTCTATTAATTTCTACATTAAGTAACACTTACTAGATGTGATGAGTGAAATGCACTAATCTTGGGCATAGCTAATGATTCTCCCCTTCCACAACTAATCAACCAGCCAGAGTTTCAGCATGCAGGAGGAGGGGCCAAACACACGGTGCCATAAACTATCACATCTTACTCTGCATTTACAGCAGTACAACAGCTATAAGCAAACCAATTAACAAGTCATAAGCTTTGTCTGTATTCCAACCTATTTTTGCAATAATTTTTTCTTTCTTTAACATAATTTTTCAGACGCCCTCTACAAGCAGCCTCTCCATTACATTATTTTGGGGTTTTTTTAATACACTGTGCACTAACAAGAAGCCAAAAAATCCTACCCGTGATACAGCTTGCTTTGGGTCACACGAAGAACAGGTAGTTAAGAAGACCTACACTGGAAAATGGCTTTACTTACACTGTATTTGCTGAGGTCTGAAGTACAGAACCAGAGGTAAAGGAAATCACTGCTTGCTTACTTTCATTACGTTTGCTTCTAGGGAAACTGGAGCGAAAAAGAAAAGCAATGTCTGTTTGTTTGTAGTGACTGAGAGACACTTGTCAAAAGTCAAATATTTTCAGACAGGTACCCTCAGGCAAATGTTATCTCCCAGATAACAACAGCTAAATGACTGCCCTGATTTTTCCAAGGTTGCAGTGTCCACAACGGTCGCCACAGTCAAGCAGTGGCTGTTGCCTGAAAACATCCAAACTGCTGTTTGCATCCATTACCAAGCAGTGACATGAGAACCAACGGCCAGACAAACCATTCTTAAAATACTGATTAGCATCATTGCCTGATCCCTACACCAACAGATCCTTTCTGGTTACCTGTGTTTCCCTCCCTGCTATTGCTTGTTATAAGGTCCCACCAGTCAAACCAGGTGGTGTTTCTCTTGCTATAGCTGGTATCAGCTGTGCTGGGTAGAACTAGAATGTAGCACCGGTTCACATGTTGCAGATGCCAAAGGATGGGTTAGTGCAGTGGTACCCCCTGCAAGGGCTTACTGACATTGATTTTTTAATTTTTTTTTTTTTTTTAAATGAGGAGGGCCTGTCTTTTAAGAAAACATCCAGTCTGGATTTAGAAGTTGCCAGCAAGGAGAAGGCATTACTCAAGAAGATATAGCAGGAGCTGTTTGTTCCAAAACACAGCGTGGGGAATACACGCGTACCTCTACGTGTGTGGGATGCACGCACGCACACCACATGCAACAAGAGAGCAAGCCACAGCACTTAATCACTTTGATACGCATGAAGTCTAAGCGGATGGGCTAGCAAAACAGAGACAGATGGCAGTAAATGCATAACTAGTTATTTTAAGACATTATTGTGCTTCAGCCGCTGCAGATTTCTCAATCTCTCCACCAAATGTCTCCTGAACAGCAGCATTCCCAATGCTCAGCTATTTCCCGCAGCTCAGGGATGTCCCACAGTTCAGAGGGGTCTCTGGCAGCTCACCCGGGATGATTTGCCCTTGGGAGGTACCCGAGCCACCACGCTCTCTGTGCTGCAGCATCAGCCACCCACTGAGGTGAGCATCCAGGGCAGGCCAGCAAGCTCCGCACACGCGTGTCATCATCCCCACGTGTCATCTGTCTCCAGAAATAGCAGCGGGTGACACACCGGTGTGTTGAAGTCTGTGCTGGGATTTATTTTGCCCTTTTCATTTATTTTTTTCCTTCCCGAGGGTCTCCAAGCATGTTCCAGTGGTTATTGTTCTCTGGGCCAAGTAAGGGCAGTGCCCCAGAGGGGCAGGGTTGGAGCCCGGCACAATCCACACCCACATTCCTCGACGCTGGGAGAAGGATGTCTCCTCATGGCCTCTATTTACACAGTTTACCGTATATTTCCATAGAAGGACAATGAGTGTCTACCTAAGCATTAGAAGCCTCCTGGATGGTGAATGCTGTTACATACGCACCCAAAGCCCAGCTGGGATTTGCGAAATACAGAAATTCCCTGCGTGCTTCTCCTCTGAGGTTTTGTGGGGATTTTTTTTTTTTTCCCTTGCTTTGAGCGACAGTCATTGTATGAGTAATATTGTCCCATGTATTTTTGTTGTCATTCATTTCTGCTTCCTATGATTTTCTTATCAGAGAAACTTCCAGAGTTCTGGAAAAGGATTTGCACACAAAATGCCTCTTTCACAGAAAGGCAGCCTCTCAAGTTTTTAAATGAAAAAGCCACAAACGTTGCCATTTTCAGATGAAAATGAGATTCACTATGAGATTCTTAAGCATGTTGTAATTTTAAAGGATGTGAGCAGTCCTGCTGGCTCGAGGTACCAGTAGACAAGTGCCTGTGTTAAAAGCACAAGTTTGTCTCATTACAGGCTTGGCACATGTTCTTCACCAAACATAGCTGAGAGCATGGTAGCAGTGGCTTTGTAGCTGCCTTGATGGTGTGAGGATAGGAGGCAGGCAAATTTTATAGGCAGACTCAATATCTTTCATTAGACCAACAGATAGAGTGGCAGATGAAGCAAGCATGTTTTGAGGCACACCGGGGCTGATACACTCACACGTTCTTACATTTCCTCAGCTCTATCTGATGCCACTCACTTCTCTAGAGAAGTAGACAGGGACTTCACAGGTACAGATTGAAGCCTGAGAGCCAAAAGGGAGAGGAATATAGCCGTGGGACCTCGCTGACCTCAGCTGGGTACACCTGTGGGCAACCTCCTCTCTCCTGGCATGTACAATTTACCTCATGTTGATAAAAAAAATAGATTTATTTGTGCTTTTTGTTCTTTCTACTATGAGCACAGCTACCCAAGGAGGGAGATTTATCTCACCATCCTTGAGCCGTCTCAGTGTTTAGCATCTGGCGTGACCTGGTGTGTCTGGGCTCCCACTGAAGTCAGTGGAAAGGGATGATCTCTTTTGAGGATGATTCAACCCATTAATGACAGATATTAGAGACAAGAGGGATGAATCACCCTATAGACAGGCTTTGCTCTCTCTGCTGGGGATATAGGGACTCTGGATGACTAGGCTTATTCTTAAGCGGCTAAAATTAGATGAGGTGAGTCATGCCCAAAGGTGATTTTCTGTGCTAGGAGTGCCGACATTACCCACCCAGCAAAATTAGTGAGGCAGCAACGTCTTCAGCATAAACCTGACCCATGCCTTTGCAGTTCAGGAATTTGAAGTGTCATCTGCCAAACATCTGACTCCTCCTACAGACTCCCCTCCCTTTCCGGGACCTATTGTACCCACAATTGCCTCACGCAGATTCGGCACCCCAGACACCTTTACTGCCCCTTCCCCACCTCATTTGTCTCAGCACATGGGCCCAAACCCCTGTGAAGACAACAGTCGTCATTTTCTATATGTTTCCAACCAGAGCTAAGGCAACTCAGAAGGTCAAGAGAACAGACCCTCAGAATTAACATCCTCAAAGATAAGGCTTAACATTTAATATGAAAACTTAATATTTAAGCCTCTCCCATCAAACCAGGATGAGATCCCAGCAAGCCAGTACAGTTGCTGTTATAATGTCCGGCACCAAAATGTTTTGGATGTGTATATGGGAGAACAACAAGGAATTGCCTCTACAGTATATACCTGTATGTATTACAATTACACTGTCATCCCATTATAACATGAGAGATCAATTAAAGGTCTCATCCTAAACATTCCTCCCCAAATCTACTTTTATAGCACTATGTAGTAGAATTACAAATATGCTCATCTTCAGCACACATTTCCAGCCCTTCCTGATTATTGATAAATTCCTGACCTTAGTGACAGCCTGCAGTAATGAGTGTCATAGTTGAATTATATCACACAGGGAAAACAGTTCCTTTTCTCAGCTTTGAACTTGCTACCTTTTAGTTTCTTCCAGTGTCCTTGGATAGCAGCTGGGTCATGTTAAGAATTCTCCAGTGAAACCGATTGGGAAAGGACAAATAAGAGTGAAAATGTCTTTGGGAAACGAGTCTGTTTGACAATCTTCTGATAAAGCACAAACAGGACTGGGTCCCAGAGGTGCTTCCCACTGGATTGCCTGACATAATGCTGGGGAGCTGAGGGCTGCAGGGATCCCTGCTCCAGGGCAGGTCACTGCTGGGCTGGCAACAGCTAACAGACCAGAGGCCCCAGGAATCCTGGCTCCTCTGGATCTCTTGGAGCTTAGATCTCACTCCTCAAAGGAGGTTTAAAATTTTCCTGAACAACGTGTTGCAGTTCTGATGCTTCTTGTGGAATTCTTTTGCATGAAATTTGGAAACATGTCCCATCCTGCCTTGACCAAAGACTGCAGCATTTCCTCCCTCCCTTGTCACCTAAATCCAGCAACTTTTGACCCAGTGTCATGACATTCAGTCCTTGTACTTTCTGATTATAAGGAAGAATTTGCCACATTTTCAACCTCTTCCCTCTTCACGGTTTGCAGACAGGCCCCAGTTTTCTTTGCTCTCCTGAGACATTCCTCTTAGTCTGTGGTGTCTATTCTGAGCAGCAATCAGTGGCAAAACTCTTGCTGCCTTTACTAGGGGACAGGATCAGTATTTTCTGAGTGAAGAGCCACATAAATGTGAGGTGATTTCCACCTGAAAATTTGCACACCAATATCTGCCACCCAACGGGTGTGCGAGGAGCAAATTGGTGCGTAACAATGCACAGTATTTGGCAGTACTTCAAAATCTTGCTTCTTCCTTTTTGGTATGTCTCCCGCACGTCAGTGCAACTCTCTGAAGAGTTCAGCTTACTGAATGCCAAGTATGGGGAAAAATGACTCGCTAGGTTAGAAATGCAGATCCCTTCTCTTTGCAAGGAGGAGAATTTCAAGATCTTTCTTCCATTCCTGTCTGGGCTGAGAGAATGAACCTGAAGGCACATTTAGGGTTACTTCCTTTATAGTTTCATTTTAGCCTAGTATAGGCCTATTGCTACAAGATTAAACAAAATAATTCCCACGTGGAACAAACAGAAAGGGCCAAAAGGTCTTCTAATGGACATTTTTCTTTGATGTCCTTCTTCTGAACCAGATTGAGGTTGCATTAACAAATATTTCAGGGAAAAAAAAGTGATTCCCAAACGCTGACATCATAAGCAAAGCAAAAAAGCAGCACGGCAAATTCATGCTTCTCATATCCTTCATTTTTTCATATTATTCTTTCTCATTCCACTGCAGGGAGTATAAAACAAAACAGAAATAGGTACAGATGTGAGGGATTTTTGTGTGTGTGAAACTGGTAATATTGAGCCTGCAGCCACCCTGTTAATATCATCTCTTGGGGTGCACAGTCCATGTCACCCTGGAGATGGAGTGAAGTGAAAGGATTCATTTAAGGGAAGCAGATGTATAAATACTGAAGTTAGTGCAAGGATGGCAGACCTGTGAATAACAGACTTGGGCAGTTCAAGGCAACTTAGGCATCCAAGACGACTGTTCCAGTTGCAGTTCGAAACTCCCAAAGCCTGGAAGATGTGAGAGTCACAGCTGTGGCCGGTGGCTCATCTGTTTTTCTATTTCATAGCACTTTGTGCAACCTGGCCTCTGGCAAGTTTTGGGATGGCAGTCCTCCTTCACAGCTGCATCTCTGTGAAACCAAGCACAGGCACAGCTTATCATGGTGTGCTATTGTAGCAAACCACCACTGACAAAGGCATGAGCTTTTCTTACTGTCTCCCTTGACCTCTCAGGACCAGCCAGACATGGAAAAACATGAGGTGGGTCATCCACTACAGTCGCCCACACCACAAAGATTATTTCCTTACTTTATTCTTGCTATTGTCTTATCCTATCTAGTCTCACCCACCCATGTCATTGCCTCTGTTACAGTTTGACAATCTATTCCAGGCATGCTCAAGGTTATAAATTTTTTTTCTTATGTCTAGCCTGATTCTTTTTCCATTTTTAATTTTAGGCTAAACTCTGTTCAGCCGCTTTCTAGATAATCCAGATAAGTCTCTTCCTTTCTTTCATGTAATTTCCTTTCACTTATTTACATTTCTATCATCATGTCATCACACCCCCAGACTAACTTTTTCCAAGAGCCCCTAGCCAACGCACTCTATTCCAGCATACTTGTGTGTTCTTTTCAGCTGCTCTTCCAAGGCTTTCCAATTTGATTTTCTACCATTATGATAGTTTCAGATTTCATGCAGCATTTAAGAAGCAAAAAGTTCTCTGCTCCCATCCAGCATGCCAATACTAGAGGCTAGTGAATTTACACACTCTATTAGCATTATGTTTGTCTTTTAGGCTTTTAGAGCAATTCTTTTATCTTCATTCTAAGATCACAAAACATACAGATTATAGCCAATACCTGCACAAATCTACAAGCTTGAAGAGGAGACAGGGCCTTGCTGAGTGTAAAGGCTCATCTACAGGCTGTGGTCACCATAAGGCTGAAGACCCTGACGCAACCCAGGCAATGAAAGAAATATCAGGTGCTGGGAATAGTAGCAGAATACAGACACAAGATCCAACATTTAAACAAAACAAAACAGTCATCAGCCAGAAGATTTTCAGGTAGTAAAAGACAGGATAAAATGGGAATAGAGCAGAACATCTGGAGGGGAAGGGATTTTTTCAGTGCCATAACAGAAAAATCAGAAACCAATTTTTCACTGGTTTCAGTAGAATTTAGACAATTTTACATGTAGTAAAAAAAACCCCAACCTGTTTACATGGGGACATGGCTGCAAGAAACACGATCATCTTTCCAGTATATCCCACTGTAGCTTAACTCTGCTTTTCACTAGATGGTTTACAACTGACCTAGTACTAGTTTCTCATCAGCCAGTTTCACCCATTTGTACCTTAGTGTGTAGAGATACTGTTTTTCTCTTGGAAAAAAAAAAAAAACCCAAACCCACCCAACCCGAAAAAAAAAAAAACAAAACACACCCAAAAAACCAAAAATGTGTAACTGATTCTTGTCTAAAGGGCTGGTTTTTAAAATTATCACTTCCATATTATTTCCTTCTTCTAATCTTCAAATATATAAATCACACCTTAGCAAATAACTCCCTTCCTTCCCTGCCCCTGACATTTGAATGTTGCCCATCAGTGACTGGAATTTGAGCCCCATTTTTAATGCACTGCATGCTGCAGTTATTGAAACACTGAGCTTGCTGCCACCATCAAGGCCCCATGATAAAGGTTTAAAAATCTAGTTAGACTGTGACTTCTATTAAATATCACAGGAGAGCAAGGTATGCAAATGCCATTTTATTTTTGAAACCCTACCATCTGTCCTGTCCTTGTATCAAGTCACTGGAACCTCGTGGACAGGTTGTAGATTTCTTCAAGGTTTTCAACTTACAGTGTGAGAAGTGAGGAAAACACCTTATCTGTCAACGAAGAGGACGTTCTAGTGACATAGCTTGAGGTAGTTCTGTGCTTCTGAAAATGCTAATTTATCCCAGGTACAAAATAAAGGTTAACGATGGGAGTTTCTTAACATCAACATTTTTGATTCAGGACCATACAGGATCTCCAAGAGAGATGCTTTAGACAATTCTGACTATCATCTGGTGGTTTCACTCGCTCAGACCAAGATGTCACCCCACCTGACTCAACACTTTGCAGTTACAGAGCAGAATGAAAACTACACTTCTGTTGGTGGTTTCAAGTTGGCTTCACAGCCACTGGAGCTGGTGCAAAGTATGGAGCATGAACACAAGTGCGAAGAGGTGCTGGAAGGGGAGAGCGAGCAGGAGTATGGTGGCCTCAGACTGGCCCACAGCAACCATGAAACTGCACCACGGACCACTGATCTTGGCACAGGACTATCCATGGCCCCTATTATCAACTACAGGTTATGCTGGGTGGATTCTCTAACCTTCAAAGTACCCCAAGCTTATTAATTGTAAACTGTTCATCCTCGTAGTTCTCCAGCTGGCAGTGACTACAAATCTTGCAATTACACCATCCATATTCACCAGAGCAAAGGTCCCTGCTCCTGGGCGAGCTGGTCTCTCCACTGCTCCATGCCCCTAAACTAAAGCTAGTTTCTTTCTACATCAGGACTATTCACAAATACTTCTTACTCCCTATGGCCTTGGCAACATTGTAAGGCAGCTCAACTCCTAGCATCCCTTCAATGAGAAACTTATCAGTTAGAATTCTGCCTTAGCTCTTTGGGGGCTGAAAATGAAGGTCTTATTTTCCTACCAATCTCTTCTTCCCAGCTTTTGTTATGTTATTCCCTGGTACCATATGGAAGCACGAGGGAAGAACCCAGATGAACTTACAGAATCAAAGCAAGATTACCCTAGTTGTCAAAATAGAACTGAAGGAGTCAGATGCAGACCTAATTTCTCTCTCTACCACATATGTGGTGTTTAATCAGGCAGCCACCTAAAGTAATCTCTTTGTCTATCAGTTTATACCATGCTAAAGTGAGGTTTGTAATCACCTTATTAAAAAGGGTGGCTATTGTGGCATCAAGTTAGAACTGCAAAATTAAAGAGACCAGGTTGCCGAGAATGTAATTAATGAATGTTTGCACACCCTTGTGATTATTATATAAATGTCAGCATTTGTGACACTGGTTACCACGGTCAAACATCTTTTGGTGATGTTTTGTACATGGAATTAGTGTGATGACCCTGGAGACAAGACATCTCGTACAATGTCACCCATACGGTTCCTAAGAGCTCAGCAAAATCAAGTAATTCCTCCAGAATTATGTTTTAATTCTTCTAGCAGCTGTGATGAGTAGCGAAGAAAAGTCATTAAGAAGCGAAGATTAGGACATGGTTTCCAAACTGTTAGAAAGGAAAGGTCTAGCCTAGTTACAGTCAGAAGCATCTTAGAAGGGTTTGCCAGCAAGCAGAACTGAAAATCTTCAGCCTGGGGATACAGACATCAGGATAAGAAATATTAGATTTTCCATAGAGCTATTATTGCAGGAAAGTAGGTCAGAGAGTCAAGAAACCGATTAATGAATGGGGAATAGTATTCAAAGCGAAAAACAAAATCAGCATTTTTCCCCCTTGAAGCTGTTGATAACTTGAAGCTGTTTCAATAATGATATCCCAAACCGATGACAATGTTTCCTCCTACCATCTGACACTATCCTGTTGCTTTGTGTTTCAAAAGGCTGTCAGTCACATGGAAAACAAGGAAGAAAGGTCAGCAAAAGAGGACAGGATATGAAGGAATGTCGCACAACCAAGTCAAGGTTTTCAAGCATGCAGAAACCCTAGACGGGCCTTTGCGGCTTGATCCTGCAAGCCTTCCCCGACAGCAGCTGCTGGTGTTTGTGTGAGCATCCAAGGGAAGCCAGCATGCCCATGTGCACCACTGGTACTCTTGGAGACAGGAGCACAGCAGTGTCCATGTACATTTCCAGCAGAGTACATTACCAATAGTGAACACTGAGGTCTACACTTCTGGAGTCTAGATAGAGCAAAGAAGCTATTTTTACAATGTGATCCTCCCTCCCCCTTTTTTTTTTCTTTTTTTTTTTTTTAAGTTTTTGTAAGTTGACATCTTAGCACTTGTCCCAGAGGGCAATGAGAGTGAACATCCCTGTGTTTACCCCATGCCTGATGGCTGTTGCAGCCTTCAACACAAGTGGGAAAGAGCAACAACACCTCCAGGTAAGCCTGAAGGAAGTTTATGTGCATCTGTCCTCAGGGAGAACGGTGATACTGAGCTCTCACGCACAGCAGGCATGCAGGTCTCTGTATGCCGCAGATATGTGCATCTTAGAGCGATAGGAAAGGGTCAAATTCACAACCTTCAAATACCAGTCTTGTGCATACTCTTTGAATCAGCCCAGGTTCATGATCACATCCACAGTTCTTTATGCTTACTGCCCAGAGCACAGTGCTCCAAAGAAATTAAGGAGACTAAGAAATGGTAAAGAGTACCTGTGTGAAACTATGGCAGAACTCTACTGACCCAAGTGGAAAAAACATAAATCTATTGAGAGAACCAGCCCAACAGCCCCATCTTGCTGCAAATGTCAGTTTTCTCTGAATAATGAACTTCCTTTGGGCCCAGTCTTGACATCTGTGCAGATTACAGGAAGACGGTCCCTGAAACCACACGCTGAGACACATCACATCACTTGCATGCCACCTTTTCTCAGTTTGGAGTAAAGATACAAAAGCTGGACTCTAGAGCCAGAACTCTTCTTGGCCAGCATATTTTCTCTGGGCTGTGCATCCAAGGATTCTGAACATTTTGTCCCTGGGTAGCAGTCTGCAATTTAACACACTATTTGAGACAGCTCATACCAGGAGGAGAGCAAAGCATCAAGGAGTAATGAAAGCCCCCAGACAAGTCTATGTAATTTATGTTAATTTTACATTGTCGGCATCAAGATAAAAGCATGGAGGTGACCAGCTGACAAAGGTGGGTTTCTAAAATTCAGGGAAAGCCACAATCAAAAGGCCACATTCTGCAGCAGCTCTGACTCCTTTGAAGACAGAAGATTAAGACCGAGCCTCTTAAAGTTCATAGCTACTAAACTGTTAAGGGTCAGCGAGGAGAGTAGCAGTGTAAGTAATGTGGACTATTTAACAGACTAAAGCTGTCCAGCTGCCTTTTTTTTTTTTTTGGCTAAAGAAGTCAGAACAAAAGGGCACCCTCAGAAAGGGAAGAGACCACACACACCTGGTAGATCAGAGTAACTGCCAGGAAGAAGCAAATTCCTTTTTAACGACTACTAGAAGTATTGCTTAGATTTTCAGAAGTGTAAAAACCAAAGACTTTAATGCAACCCAAAAATTTGCCTGTCATCTACTTCCTACAGACACTCAGAACTGGCCTATTAGTCAGCACGTTTAGCCTTCTATTCTGTCTCATGTTCATGCATATGGCCCAGATACAGCTTCTCTCCGTAACTAGAGAGAAGCTCTTGACATGAACTTTAGGTCAAAACAAAATTATTGCAAAGTTCTGACATATTTAAATTCAAGAATTCACTTCCTTCTGCTACAATATTCATTATTGTAAAGACTGCTTTGTCTAGACAACAAATAGGAAAATATCTTCTGCTTGGAAATTAAATATCAAACTGACTTCAAGATGTGATCTGATCACACTGATACCACTTTCTGTTGACTGAGATTTCACAAAATGAACCGCAATCCTGATCTGTGGGTTAGATAAGCCTTTTAAAGCTGTCAGTACTTTCATTTACTAACAATAGTGATCAGAACTGGGTACATGTTTTTGTTGCAAAATCAAGTTTTCCTCCCTCTGTGCCTCTAATATAATTTTACCCCAGTCCTTGATTCCTTTTCACAGGAAGAACTGAGGAATTACACTGTAAGGTACCACCTATCCCACACAGTCAAAGAGCATCCTCAGAGTGTAACAAAATGCAGAAATCCTTTTGGGTGATAATAACAATTTCAAGGATGACGAAAAAAGAGCAAAGCTACAGTCCTAGGGAAAAAGTCCAAGGTGAACTTTTAGATCCAAAAGACAGTATTCCCTCTTAGCAAACTTAAGCATCATTAGATTCTTGGCTCACCAAAACCTGCGAGATCACCCTCACCCTGATCTCTTTCAAATAAGAATTGTTTACCCTTGTATAGTAATTAAATACCTTCATTACCAACTGAAGTACAGCAATATGATATCCTTCATTCTTTCGTATACCCGTGAAATTCAGTGGCATTAAATACATGTAAAAGTAATTTGGAAGAAAACATAACCACAAGGACACTTACTTAGTGCAGCAGCACTCTTCCTCATTGCTTGTAAACAGAAAGTCTTTGATACAAGGCCATACCTTATAACACGGTGCTGCTACATGTCAGCAGATGTATGCCTTTCTAACCTTCCTTATATCTGAAAAGCAATAAATCAAGTTTTGAATTGTTTCAAACTTACATAACCCCAAAAGCAGCTGTTCTGGCTGCAAGCTGACAGAGAAACAGTGCTGTGCAGCTCTTGTTGCCAACGAAGTAGCCAGTGCAAGAAAAGGAACTAGAGGAAGGGGAGCAATGCCTGCTCACCTGGCAGTAAGTGGCACTGGCTGTCCCAGTGAATCCAGTACTGCAGAATTACTACGTGTGACGTGGAGCAGAGTTTTACCAAGCAGCCTAGAAGATTTAAATAAAACATCAATGAAAGATGTGTCTCTTTACCCTCTGCAGATTTGAAAATCACTGCTTATTTTTCTCCACTTTAGAGTTGTACCAGATCAGACCAGCAGACCATCTAGCCCAGTATTGTACCTCAGACAGTGGCAATAAATAGGTCACACTATTCAAAGACAGCAAATGGGCCTGGTGTCTTCTGCTCATTTTCCTCCAAGATCCACAACAGATGCATTAGGGATGATAGGGGACAGTTTCCTTTGGCTTTTACTGGTGGACCTGCTCTCACTGAGCTTGTCAGATCTCTCTCTGAACCTACAGACACCATCGGCCTGAAACTTTCTGTGCCAACAAATCCCAGAACTTCATTGCCAGCCACATAAGTATACTCTTTTACCTGTGCTACACTGATTTCTTGCTAGTTTCAGCAGGCATCCCCCAGTTCCAGCATTAAGGAATTTGGTAAATAGCCCCTCCACCTTCACCTAATCCACTACCTTTGTGATTCTGTAAGTTTTTATTATCTCCTCCCTCACATCATCACCCTTCTCCTCTCCACATTGGAGTGATTCAATCTTTTTAGTCTCTCTTCATAAGATATCATGCAATCAGCAGTATCTGAGCTCTTTTCCTCGCCCTTCTCTGGCTATTGTCTAGCTCCACGATATCCTCCTCAAGATGCAGAACTGCACAACATACACCAGGTATTGTCGCTACCAGAGTTTCCTGCAGCAGGAAAACGGCACTCTTTCTCTCCTTACCCACACTCTGCCTTGCAATGGCCAGTGCTTTGCTGGCTCTTCTGGCTGCCACTGCACACTGAGCAGATGGTCTCTGAGAACTGTCACTAATGATACCCAGGTCTCTTTTCTGCCCTGGAGCTACCCAAGTTCAGCATCATGAAGGCATGGCCTAGATTATTTCTCCAAAGATGCGTTACCTTTCATTTACCTACCTGGAACTCATCTGCCACCTTTTTGTACACTCATGTGGTCCTTCTGAACCTGGGTCAGCATTTGCCCATGGAGAAATGCTTAGTCTTATCTGCAAACATGCACATTTTGCTGTTCATTCCCTTCTCTTCAATATTAATAAAGACACATCACTCATTGCTAAGGACTCTCCACTGCTGACTGTAATCCTCTGGTCAGTTAGTTTCTTCAAGAATCTTTAGTGTGGCACCTATTAAAGGCTTTTGAAAATTATGATGATATGATTCCTTATGCTACCAACACTCTTGTAGAGACCCAGAGGCAGGAGCTCCCTTCCCAAAAAGTGACTGTCCCAACACTCTTGTGGGGCCATCTATTGCTTTCCCAGGGATGGAAATCAAGCTCTGTCTGGCTTCCCAGTTCTGGTCTGTAGTTCCCAGTTCTAAAGGCAAATTAAACTAAAGGAAACATTTTAAGCCAAGATAATTTCCTTCTCCACTTCAGAATAAGTCAGGCCTGTCCTTTGTCCATTTCAAATGATGCTGCCAGTAAGGTCTAGCTCAGTATATATAAAGACCACATTACAGTATTTTGTCTGTTTATTCAGTAGGTTTTGAGTTGTTCTAGGCTATTAAAAAAAAAAAAAAAAGTCAATGAAGTCATTTTGGAGAGTTGAAAAAACAATTTGGACAATCCCAGGGGTCCTTGCTTTTGCACTCCAAATTCTTCAGTTGTAAGGCCATTTTCTAATTCAGAACAACTTCCTAAGAGGCCATTCTTTCACTCCTTTCTGCAAGAGGGCACAAGCATCCTGCATGTTTAGCTGCAAGCATACAATGTTATCTGCTCCTTCTCTCTTATATGCTGAAAGACTTTCCGGGCTCTGAGAGGTTAGGGGTTGGAATCAGGTCCCTTGTATATCACCGCATTGGTTTTTTGGGATGTGAAGTTATTGCAATTAAGATACTGGCCGGATGCGTGGGCTAGAGAACCTGACTGATATCACAGGCATTTATTGATAATGCAATTTCTGAGGAAGAAATCTGGGGATTTGTTGTTCTTCATGCTTTCCTCTGCAAGCAAGCAAACCATATGGATTTATCAGTAAAACACAATGCTTTATCTAGCTCAAGAGAAAAAGAATAGTGTTTATTTTACTGTGGAGGAATGTTCTCTTTCAGTATTGAGAGCCAGTTGCCTCAGCTGGCACTATGTACCATTTGGCCTCCAACAGACGTATTGCTCTGGTTTAATTCAGTACTATCTTTAACCTTATTATTATTTACTATTTGTGTTGTGATAATGTCTCCATGCTGCAGTCAAGGAGAAGGGCTTCACTGTGTTAGGTGCTGTACAAACACACAGCCAAAAGATAACTCTTCCCTCGAACCATGCAACTAAGTGGTTCCTGAGCCGGGTGCTGGCACATGAGGAGGAAAACATCAGCTGGAGGCTGGGGTTTTGCTTCCCTTCCCCACCTGCGCAATCTCGAGCAAGTGGTTTTTCCCCATCTCATTTAACTTGTACATGGCTGTAGTGAAAGCCCAGCTGAAAGGCAGGAAAGCGTGGTGGGAAGAGCTTCCTATCTCCTAGTTCTTTCTTCCTGTGGCACCTGATGCTTAAGCAGATCATCTGCATCTGTTTTCTCCACATGCAAGTGGGCACACAGGAAGAAAACACTGAAAACACTGGAAATCAAAGCAGTCACCTGCCTGACGGTCTCTCTGCAAAGTGTTAAGTCCACCTTTCTGTGATGAGAAAAATCCTTTCCCAGAAATTTTACCAGAGTCCTGAGAACATTTTGTTTGGCAACAGGGTAGCCTTCTGCTCTGGCAATATTTTGAGCCCTTTCTTACTGCTCGAGGACAGTGTCCAAAAGGCTGTTAGGAAGTGTAGTGTTTGGTTTAGTCTCACCATTTAGCACCTTGAGGTCTGAGTTCTCAGTGGCCTTGCAGGATGGAGCTTTTCGCCAGGAGAGGTTTGGTTGGGTCAGTGTCCACCCATCTCTGTCTGGCAACAGGGATACAAATGTTTTCTCCAAGCTGCTGGTTGCAAGACCACCCTTGAGAAATGGACTTTGAGCGAGGCCAGAGTGCTGGTAAAAGTGTTTTATTCTGTGCCTTGGGATGACTCATGGCTCCATAAACCCATTTTCACTTTCCAGTGCACGAACTTAAATTCCAAGAGTCTGAAATAAGTGAACACCCATGCTCGAAGTGGGTTTCAGGTAACCCAGGGGAGAACGAGGGAGAAGGAGGAAGGCTGGTATACTAATTCTGTTCCAGCATTGGACTAATTTTCCTGATTTTATGTTAAATATGTCTCTCTGTCTCAGCAATATTTCAACTCTGTCTAGGCTTTGATATTCCCCAGGTGGAGATTTATTGAGTCATTTCCATCTGCGTTGCAAGGACAAGTATTAGATGGTGCTGCTGAGGAAAATGAAGCCAAATAACAAATGAGAGGGAGCGCAGTTCCGTGGCCTCTTCATGTGGAGCTTGGACTCTTTAATTAAACTGCAGCAGCACCTTGCTTTTCTTGAACTATTTCCCTGCCTTATGCTAAAATCTACTACAGCAAGTATCTGTGAAAATAACCCTGTGGAAAAAAAGAGGCTAATCTGAGCTAGTATCTTTGATAACAAACTAATAAAAAGTCTGTAATGGGGCACATAAATTCCATCTTTACAGAGTCTTTGGGCCCAGTATATATGACTACTATGAGCAGAATTCAAGAAAGAACGTATAAAGCATTGCTGTTTACAGAAATATGTCAAAATTCCCCATTGCTGGAAGAGGATGTAGCAAACCAGCTATTAATGTTTGACTCCTTTCACTTGCATTACTGTCATTTAAGAACAAAATACATACGATAGATAGTTGTATAATTTGCTTATCTAGGTCCTAATAAGATGTATTGAAGACTGTGTTTTCTTGAAGCCACACTCATTTCCCAGCTCCTGCATGCTGCTTGGGATGTTCCCTGCTGGCTTTGTCTCTGTGGATAGCAAGCTCTCTTGGGACAACTGGGTGTAGGATGAAGAGGTCTATTTGTACTCCTGAAGTGGAGGGCATGTTTTTAGCAGTACTCTAATCTTTGTAGATATATATAATAATTAAAAAAAATTTATCCTAATAGGACTTTCATAAGTAGCTTATGGCACACTGCCCTTATTGTAGAAAAGTATGTCCTTGCAGATAAGGAATGTCAATTAAAATGTAAGCTTTGCAGAGCACAGATAACATACAGTTTCATACACAAATGAAAAAAAAAAGTACTTTTCTGTGTTTTGGTGATTTTTTTTTTAACACAGACATAAGTAGTAAAGAAAAATGTGCAGGAACTGAATCAGCATACTGTATAAACACAGTAAATAGCATCATAATGACTATGTTATCTTATCACAGTGATGCATAGTTTTGTATGCAAATGTTACCTCAACTATAGTCAACTACCTACAACAAAGAGCATTTATGGTAGGAAATTATCTATTCTTTCATTATTATAATTGGCTTTCAAAATAGCATCATGAATTTACACAAATCTGTGTCTAAGTTAACAGACACCTTCACTAGCTTTTAGCTTGATGCTTGTATATTGGTTATCATGCAAGACTTGTTAAAATACAATGTGGGACATGCGCTGAATGGAGATGGAGGCAGACCTAAGCACTCCCTCATGCCAATGTCATCCATCATTAGCAGAGGGCAAGGGGGAGCTCACGCAGCTTCTCTGGTGCCATATTTCATAGCCAGATAATTTTACAGTAATTTGATTTCTGCACCAGACAAGACAACACCTAAGATTGCCACTGTCTTGAGCACTCTGAGAAATCAAACTCTGGGCCTCTGAAGACACAGAAGGGTAGAACTGGAAATAATTTTGTCATGCCATTGTCCACTGTGACACAAGCAGCTAAATCATGGCCTAAACCAGACTTACCTGGCCCTTACCTTCATAGGAGGTCAATGAGAGGTTTCACACAGCGATGCTGCAAACATGATTCTGCGTAAAGCCTACGGCTATGCAAAGCAGACTTGTGACCTGCTCTTTGAGGGCTTTTAATTTCAGAATTTTATGTGGTGGACAGTTAGGGTAGAAAACCCAGTAAATACCCTCAGAAAAGAACAAAACTAAATGAGGAAGAAATTGGTCTCAGCAAAGTTACAGATGCAAAAATCATTATAAGATTTTTTCAAAGCCTTTACACTCTAAAAGTAGTAGTATTTGTTTTTAATGTAATTAAAAATGCCACAATTGAACAGCTTGTGTGGTAGAAGCATAATACTGGGCCCTATATTTTTACTGGCCATTTTCAATTAAAATGCTTAAGGCAAGGAAATTTTTTCTCTTCCCATCACCATTCCATTAAAAAAAATTAATTCTCTAAAATCCTTCATTTAGCAGAACTTCTGCCTGAGATGGGCTGCTTTTTCCCCTGCTGAATTCCTGGCATAATATAAATCAAACAAATTCAAGATAGCAAAGCCGGGAAAATCATTATTATAATCGCTAAACCAGCAAAAAGGTCAACAAGGAGGAGAACAACAATAGGATTCTGGTAACTGTTTGGGAAGAAACTATTCTTGCTGCAGTCAAACTCACTGTTTTCATAACAACAAATCAAATACCAAGGTAATTCCCCAGAGACTTCATCAGCGTGGCTGTGTCGCAGCGGTAGAAGCCACAGCAGCACAATGCACAATATCATTAGGAAAACCTCCCAGCTGCTGAGCCACCACTAAGCTCAGTGGTATTTGAAGTTAAGCTGGAGTCAAGCCTACCTTTTCAAAGCACCGCATTGTTATTCTTCTTTTCCTCCTGTTCCTGTCTGTTTCCCCATCTTCCTCTCTTACTTTCCCTTGTCAGGAGGACGTATTTTAGACTCCATTCATAATGTGAGGAGCTGTAAGAGGGAGTACTGTTGTACTGGTGCAGAGGTGGCTGGACTGCTGGCTTCACTAGTTGGGTATGAGGGACTCACAGCTCTATCCCCTTTTTTTAATATTTTGTTTGCTTATTGATTCCTGATACGTAACTTAAAAACGTGTAATTAATCAGGTATAAGCTGTTGTCTTACATGCAAGTGGCCCAGAAGACAGGTGAGCAAGTTGAGGTCTCTGCAAACAGCCATTCTGAAAGAGAGTGGCATTTGTATTTGCTGTGGGTGTTCAGCTTCGGAGAACAGAAAAATGAGACCATGGCTTTTGCCATGGTTTGGCCTCCCTGAGACTCACTCACCTATAAAATGTGATATCCTATCTATCAAAGTGTTTCAATAGGAGTTGCCAAAGAACTGCAGGTATCAAAGCAACTTAATATTTTACATTGGGAAGCTTAGATTTTCCTGACTAGTGTGCAAAAATGAATATATTTTACTGGGTAGTAGTTGTGTCTACATTACTATGTCAGTCCTTCTCTGAACAACAGGCAGTAACATAACTGGTTAATGGTCAGAGTGTAACAGAAACAGAAATCATTATTGAAAAAAACCCCACCAAAACCAATTTAATATCAGATAAAGAACATGCTGCAGCAATACAGCCATTGGGTAGTTGGTCCCTGCCAATCAGCAGGTTTAAAATAAGCATTCTTATGCAATTAACAGCTATAGAGATTTCACTGGTTAATAAATACCCACATAAGAACAATAGATGACCTTACCATCCAAACCTATTCACCGTGCAACCTAAGGCTGCATTCATGAGTTCTAAAATATGAGAGTTCGCTGCATTCATGAGTTCGCTGTGTTGTTTCATGACATTTTCCTTGCAGATCAGACCCAGTTTCTTCAGTCCTTTTACTGAGGCACTTGTCTGATGTAACTTCATTATTTCACAAGGGTCACAGTGTTGCTGGATGAGCGCAGTGAAATGAAGACTCGGCGACGTTGTTGGAGGGAAAATGTTCTGCTCCTTCTGTGGGCTCATCAGTTTCTTTCTTCCTCACTTTTCCAAACTGTGATCTTATGCTTACTGTGCACAGGATAGGCTGACTGTCTTTTGCCAGGACTCAGGCACTCCTGTGGCCTTTTGATCCGCACTTAGCCCTTCTGCAAATGGAAATAGATGGAATTGAAGGGACTTTTACAAAGGTTTTTCTCTTCAAAAGAAATTGTCACACAATCATCAAAGTTTGACATCAAGAAGCCAAATGGAAGAAACTATTCTGAAAAAGTGAAATTAATCTACATTACATTTTAACCCCAAATATCTGGTCATATCCTATGTGCTCTTATCTCTTCCTTCAAATCAGGTAGCTTCTGCATCTAAGCCACAGTTTCTGAGTTAAAGAAACTTACACATTTTTCTCTGGATTTCTCTAGCGATGTCAAGTAATATATCAAATGCCTAAATTAATTGTTCAGGGGATTTGCTGTTAATAACACTTTCCACTCTGAACTAGTTTTGAAGAGAGTTGGGAAAAAATCTAGTATTTGATTTCCTACAAATGCTTTGTCATTGGAGACCATTGTCATTGTCCAACCATAATTTTCTACAGGTGAAAACTGAGGCTACACATTTTATTTTCTTTCTCTACTGAAAGGAAATATTCCTGACTTGAGTATCTGTCAGATTCAAGAAAGCCTCTCAAGTGTGTTATGTTTTGTAGAGTAGACTCTAAAATTCACTTTAGCAGATGGCCTTTTTTCTGATGAACTTTCTGATGAGCTACAATTACAAACAGAAATATTCATGAGGCAAGACTTTGCTCAACATAATTGCAGAAAAAGAGAACTGTGAATGGCTTTATATCAAGTTCACTGGTCATTTGCACTCTTCAGATGGTATACACTGTATTTTATTTCACTTGACAGGAAGTTCTAGGGTGAAACAGGTTGGGGACAATATCATAGAGGTATGGAAAGCACTGGCTGAAGAAACTGAAGGAACTCCTGGGAGCCCTTAGTTTCATTTTAGCTGCCTAGTACGCAGTATAACGAAAACAGCATTGCCTGTTTATTCAGTAACTTCTCCCCTTACTCTTGCTAAATTCCTAGCAGGAATAAATCTTTCTTGGGATGGTGATGGAATAACCAACAAATCAGTGATGTAAACAATAAGTATCCTTTGATAATAACAGCAATGTGGACGAAAATACTCCCCAGATGATCATCTTTATGTAAGTTAGATGTTGACCTTGTGGTGCAACATAACAATTTTTCCTAAGTCCAAACATTCCTAACACATACATTTGCAGAGGTCTGCTTGCCAGTAGCCAGATCAACATGGTTGCTAAAGAACAGTTTTATTTAAAAGGAAAAACAAGGTTGTTCTCTCCAGGAAAACATCCTCCTCCACTTCCAGGGATTTACAACATATTAAGGAGAACTTAATCACCAGAACTCCGTTAAAAACATTTGTCTGGAGTTACCAAGCAGGAGGATGCACAACAGGACAGGGAGAAGCTTTTATTTCAGGCTGATCAAATAGGGCTGGCATAGGAAAGCAAACCTAATCTGTACTTGTTTTCCTCATTGATAAAGTTCTCTGCAACCCTCCTGTCATGAATGCCAAATGAAATCTGCAGAGAAGACCCAGTGTGAAACTGAAGGGTTGAAAGTCTAGCCCTGTTAAACGCAATAGCAGGATCCCAACTGACTTTAATTCACTATTATTTCATCCTTTACCTTTGCTTATTATGTAGGCCGTTGTTAATTAACTTCATCTTTCAAATGTCTCTTGCCTTCATGGAAAACACTTTGCACCCTATACCTGTTTTACTTTCTGGAGGTGAAATGCTAAACTTAGAATCACCACTTAATCATATGTTTCCTATGCATTCCACCTGAGCACTGTTGAGGCAAGCTTTCCTTCTAATTACAAAGGTGAGCTGAAGAACCAGTGATTAAAATAAGATCAGCTTTTCCTTAAATACCATTGTTATTTCAGGAGAGTGATCAAAGCCAGTAGTTGCTTCCAGAGATATGTTAATTTATAGCAGATGAACTTCTTAAATGGAGAAGAATGAACCTTCTTTTTCTTGCTTAGATTAAAAAAATAAAAATGAAACACCCTCCCCCCCCAAAAAAACAACCTCAAACCAAACAAAAGCCCCAACCCTACAGGTCAGTCTACTGGGAAATTCTTCTAATAAAAACCTCTGCCTTCCTTTCAGGCTAACAGGGGACTCAGCCCAAATAAAGCTAAAAGATTTGCCAAAAGGCCTCAGGGAAGATTGTGTTCTGCCTATAATTTTGTTGTCAGAGTAATACCTTTTTTTTTTTTTTAATAAGGAAAAGATTTTTGTGTCATGATCAGTTAACACTTGTAAAGCACATTCAGATCCATGGTGAAATAATGTGCACCGTATTCACACCTATGTGCACATGCCCAGGTATGCATAAGGTGTTAGACAGAATTCTGTTCATTTCCTACTCATTCCTGGTTGCGTGCGAAGCATGATCACAGCATCTAAAATCAAAACTAAACCCAGAATAATTTGTTGGATATGCTGGAAGGATCCTAGTAACCCTGATAAGAGTTACTGCTTCCATTACGAGAAGCCTGAATGAAGCCCAAAGTCCAATTGCTCCTCAGGGTGCCTGGACAAGCTGCTGCCTGAGAAAGAGAAGGGCGTACAGTCTATCCTGCCATGGACTCTGAGCTTTTCAGGTGCTGGAACGGGACCAACAAAGGTGCCCTCTATGTATGTCCAATGCACTTGTGGTAGCAGATGGAAATGACCACTCATGAGATACCTTGCTTTGTATCTGGGGACAGCAATTTTTAGGATGAGTCACACTAACCTACAGTGGAGCCTTGCTGTGTGCCAACCGGAACACGTTTTCCTGATAACTGCAAGAGAGGGCAGAAAGCCTGCTTCCAAAGCAAAATACTGACAGAAAAAGCAGCCTACTGAAATATCTATAAAACTGTGAGGCATTTAGAGCTTCTGATTCACTGTAAAAACATCCAGGGCATAGCTGCTCTGTAGGCCACAGAAGCAGAGTGTCATAGGTTGTTTTTCTCTGGCAATAAGTGATCCTATTGATGACTATTTGGAGTCATCCTGTGATGGAGACATTTAAAACCAGAGTGCCCAGCTAATCGTGTTGGGATCTGACACGGACTGTTTTAGCCGTCCAAAACAAATGATAGGGTGGGCTTGAACCATTTCTTGTGGCCAGGAGACTGAACTCACTTTGACTCAGTACAGGTGTTGAAATCACTACAGGATTATCCCTGGAGGTGGGTAATCCTTTAAAGGTTCAGAGCTTTGGGTTAGATAAAAATCTAAACATTTGGATGTTTATCTGAAATCTTATCTCAGTCATCTCAGCTCCTGGAGGCTGAACACCCATCAGTTGCACATCTACAAGTAAAAGAGTAATAGGGCCTCTTGTTTCTACAGACTTAAAGCCTGATCCTGACATCTCTGAATAAACAAAACCTCCCATTGATACCAACTCCCTTTGAGTTGGGGTATTGGGAATGGGAAGTTCTCTTTCAACTAAAGGTGATCACAAACATTATCTGATGGGGGTGGGGGGAGTTTTGTTTAAAAAATACAAGGGTTTTTTCCATAAAAGTAATCGATAGCAAATTTTTGTTTTTCACTGGAAAGCTATAGAACTGAAAATTGCCAAAGGAGCTTTGGTAGAAAATCAAAATATTTCATCCCTTTCTTTTCTCACCCAGAAAAAAAAGGGATCTTAGTAATGAAGTGCTATGATTTTAAGTCCATAGTGGCATTTTAACTCAGGTGCCTTCTTTCCCTAGTTGTCCTTCACCCCCTAGGATGCCATATGACTGCTACTGAGGTGTTGCACTGTGGGACCTCATGAGAGACATACAAGACATGCATGCTGCATCTCGCAGCACTGAATTTTGTCAGTGCAGAGGTATTTTGCTTTTCTGCTACGGTACCTCAGATTTTTGAGTTTTTCACCAAAAGTTTTGATCCTTTCTGGCATTTCAATGAATGTGAGCACAATGAACTAACTGGTGAGAAATGAACTTCTGGCTATTAAAATGTGTGAGTATATTTGGATGGGGGAGAAGGGACGAGTTTGAGGAATTACTGCCCTTCACTGGCATTCCCATAGTGAATGGTCTGGTTAGTTATTCTGCTGTGGGGTGTATCCCAGGATCTATCAGGGGTGTACATGTGAAGGAACTGGGCACATCCTGGATACCGAGTGTGCCCAGACCCACTTCACAGCATTAGGACCATAACTTTCTCCCCAAGGCTTGCTGAAGCCAGCCAGAAGCATTGCTAGCTCCCAGTTCCCACACTTAGAGGGAAAGAAAAGCTACCCCAGAGGAAGAAGGAGAGGTACAATTCATCAGGTGGGAATGTAGCTGGAAACATGATAGGTAAAGGGTCTGTTCCAGGCTCCACTATAGCTTCTCTCCTTCACCCAAGAGGAGTCCTTTAGTCCCTGTGTTTTTCATTTTGACTGTAAAGGTTAGCACTCACTTACTATAAGGGGTATAAACATGAAAAAAAATCAAAAAAAATGACTCAGTTTAATACAGTAACAGGAGCTACAGATGCACAGGGGACAGACAAAAAAAATGGACTGTGCTAATGCTTGGCAAACACATATGAGCACTTTATCAGAGTTTGTGCCATGTGTCCATACTGCTGTTCGCAAGCTGAGCCTTTTGCATGTTGCTATCACATTAATAGAATGGAGAATTAACATTGTTTTGCAGCATTTTAGAGGCTGGGAAGAGAGTTCAAACATTTTCCCCTTCCTTTTCCCTCTGGCGTTCCAGTTACAGTCCCAAGTTCGCAGGGCAATTCTGTTCATTCCTGCACCTTTGGGAGCTTGTGCATAGCTGCTACGCTACTCTTGTAACAACACTCTCGCCTTGGGAATGAAAAAAATGCACTTATTTGTTTGGTTTGGCACTATTAGTAAGGCCACAAGATTAATGACCATTAATTAAAAAGATGTTAATAGGACTCTTCTTTGATATGGCAATTTAAAGTTGATATCTGGAGACAAAGTGCTATTCAGGGTTTCACAGAATAATTATTTTCCCCTGTCTGCAGTACAGTTGTCTCTTTCTGGCAGTGAAGAGTGCTTGTCTGAAAGGGAGGGAATCATTTACTCCAGATTATTATACTCTGTGGCTCAGGAGAAGCATACTTCTACTTATGTGGCAGAAAATTATTGTCATTCTCAGGATATTTTTCAAGCATCATTGTGCTTTTGACACTTATTCTCTGTCAAGCTTCCCAATTTAAGCAATATGCTTGTTTTCTCTGGTTAACTACCTTTTATATCTACAGCTGTTGTTTCTCGTTAATGTTTTATGCTTCAAATAAAAATGCTAATTTAGCTCATGCTGAAAGACAGTCCTCTTTTTTCTGGGTAGCTGTGCTGTCACTAGGCTGGTTTCTAGTAGGTCAGGAAGACGTTATGGTTTTATAAAAGATGTTTATTGCTGGGTTATGCCGCTTCTGTGGCTTTGAGCAACATGGTTTAGTGCAAGGTGTCCCTGCCCGTGGCAGGGGGGTTGGAACTAGATGGTCTTTAAGGTCCCTTCCAACCCTAACCATTCTATGATCCTATGATTCTATGATTCTGAGCATTGCTCTGAAAATCCTGCCCCTTGCAGCAGCTACCCAGCAAAGGGGTCCTTTCTCCCGGAGTCGCAGAGGAGGGTTTTGTTGCAGGGTGTGGCAAGGGGAAAAGAATGGTGTCAGACAAAATGCACCTCAGTGACTCATGGACCAAACACAATGAGGGATTTCTCCCGCTCCCTGACGAGCCCCAGTTTCTGCCAGCAGTGCTTGTGTGCGATGCAGCAAGTGGGAGCGTGCACCACCCTCAGAGGCACGCATTCCTCAACTGCACACACACCACACGCATGCTCTCTTCTCTCCCTTCATTCCCTCACCCACAGTGCTCTGGGGGAAATTCTTACAGGATGCTTCCTGTTATTCATTTAATCCTCTCTCATCTTTGAATTCTATTAAACTGGGCATTATGAAAGCTTCCAATGATTTATTAATCAAGAATTGTTTTCATGGAGGTTACTCGTTACTTGCAGTGAGTGTTCTCCAGCCTTGTCAACACCTGGATTTTCTGGCTGAGGTTTCTCAGCACTGTGGTTAGTGGCAATGGGTCTTGCCCAGCTTGTTCCAGCCAGGTTTTAGCCACCCAGATCTATAAAAGACAATTTCATTGCACTCATCAGAGTAAAGGTGTCATTTGAAGCTTACAGTTAGTCACCAGACGGCAAGGAGCATGTACTTGGTTATGAGTAGAAACTGGTTACTCTAGAATAACAATGCACTCTTATAGAGGTACTGCTCTGAAGCTGTGTGCTGAGGCCCATGGTGAGGATTTGGGCTTGTCTCTTATTTTTCTTATTTTCTTGCAGTCGATGTCTAGTTGCTTGACTCTGAATATCCTCGCAAACACATACGCTTTCAGAAGCCACCTAGAATACATATCGTTGTGCTTCAATGTGCTGTGGCTATTTGTGCTTACACATTGCCATCCATATACAAGCAATAAACACGAATACAGGAGATGCCAAACTTTAGCAGTGGTTGCCTTCCACAAACAGTAGTGCCAGCTCAGATACTTCCTACAGACTATTTAAACATGACACATTTCCCAGTTAACTTAAAAAAAGCAACAGCAATTAAATGGCCAGGCTGCAGGTATTTCCCTGATAAGATGTGGTGAGAATTGCTCAGCCATGTGTCATGGACACAAGCAGCTTTCTGAGTTACACCCCACCTGATCCAAATTCAAATGATCCAGGTATCAAGCAGAACATCATCCATCATTTCCCAAGTTGTCAAAGGTTTACTGAGCTGGTAACATTAGTAATAATGCTGTGTGTTGTTTTATCATTACATTTAAATGGAGCTTGTTGCTATAGTTCATGAGGGAAAAAAGAAGACAATTATCCCATGGTGCCAAATGAAGGGTAGGTAACAGATGCATTCCCAGGTAGAATACATGTCAGAGGACACTGTGGAAGAAAATGGGAGCATGGGGTCAAGTGGACAGAACAGAGTATCAGGGCCAGTGACAGGGAGCTGCCAGCCCATATATACACTATATACACAGACACACAGAACCCGTTCTAAATGCAGGCAAGTTTTCTCTGTGTTTTAAGCAACAGTACAATTCATAGGGATAGGAATCCTAGCTCAGTGGATGCTATTCAAAGTATTCCACCAGCCCTCCCAAAAAAACAGTAGGTTTTTTTCTGCTGTGTCAGGACAGGCAAACTGGTTCAAAGTACTTAAGCCAGCAAACACCTCTGCAATGCAACGCAGCCTAAAGGCAACAACAGGCAAATGGTTTAATAAGGCTACCCCATCAAGCTTAATTTCAGCCCTTAAAACACCTTGCATGATTGGACCTTTGGCTGAGACACATACATTATGGAATCACATTATTTCTTAAATAGTAAATTCTTCTGGGCAGGAATCCCGAGTTCCTACAGGTCCTTATTTGCAGAGGCCTTGTTCAAGGCTCCCTCCACTATTACAACCCCAGAAATGAGTACATGCTCGTCTCTTGGGCCCACACGTTACAGAAGTCACAATGGTCAGAGTGCATTTTAGTTGTTTAAATGCTTTGGTTTTTACTGCTAAAGATGTAATCTTGCATTTCTTTTACTGACACGATATCATACATGTACACCAAACTGTACCAGCTAGCGAGCAAGTCCCAACCCAAAAAGCATATGCTTTAGCTGTGCCAGCTTTAGCTGACAGTAACGTGCTGTCAGAAACCTGGATTAGCTCTCAGGCTAGGTGAAAAGGAAGGATTAAATGAAATCCACTGATATTATTCCAGGCTCTGCAAACACAAATGTGGAAGAAAACATTACATACTAACCTAAGAAACTATATGGAAAATGTCAGGGAAGTGACAAGACACAGGAGCCTAAAGCGAAACTGCCAAGTATTGTATAGGTCCTGACACAGGGAGTTGTGGAGCACAGTCCTTGGTGTGCTGTAGAAATGCAGCTCTAGCATCTTAAACGCTTGTTTTTCTCATCCAAATGTTATACATGTAAACTGGAATACATGAGCAGAGCACCTTTGTTCTAATTCTGCAGATAGCCTGAAGCCACACGAAAGGTGTGAGAGTGGGCAGCACCCACTCTGACACACCCGAAAGGACATGTAAGTCGTCAAGTTGGTTAATTACTTTGTAGGTGATAGCTTTAGTAGATCCATGCAGCTGCTGCCTTTGTCCCACAGCCTCAAAATGTAGTGGTGCCTTTACTACTTCCTGCACTGCTGCTGCAAAAACCTTCATCTCACAGACGAGGCAACCCCTTGGTGCCAACTGCAGAGTCTGAGATGCTGCTGAGTTTTGTCACGTGAGAGAGGACGATCACTGAGGCAACGAGAAGAGGCTACCTGGACTACAACTTTCCGTGCAGTCAGTCAGCTGAAAATTTCCCTCCTCTGCCCATGTGGTATTTTATTAGAAAAGCAGCAGACCGTAAGTTGGAAAAACCCCACAGTACGGCACAGCCAGCTGCTCATGGCCACCCTTGTCTTCCCTCTGTGAGTGGGTCATCCTATGCAGATGGTGCTCCAGTTGCCAACCTAAGACCGTGAACTGGTAGTCTTGGAGCCACTTTGCCGATTCAAAAGAGAGGTCTCCTGTGGCTCGCCTCCCTGGGGAGCTCCATCCTGGTGCCTGCACAAGTCCCAGGGCACTCAGGGCTCAGTTCACTGTGAATTAGAAGGGCAAGCAATTTGATTTTTTTTGGATCACTTGCCACCAGCTATAGAAAACAAACTTCCATTCAGCTCTTATCTGCCAAGCTCTGTATATGTGAATTTTGCTTCCTGTTATTGCAGCAACGGTAGGGATGGAGAAACGGTCTTGATTTCCTTTTTCAGAAAAGTTTTCTTTTCTAAACAATTGGTATTAAACAGAACAAAACAACCAAGAAACAGCATGCTCATTTCACAAATTTCCAGTAATGTTAGATCTCTGTACATTGTTTCAGCTCTTGCTGAGATGAAGTTTGATTACATTAATGTTAGCCAGCCATTTAATTTGTTTAACTCAGAGACACTTTCACTACAGATTCCTGGATCTTGAGAGACTGATCCTGCTCGCAATAGCAAGGGTGGGCAAAAAGCGTCTGTAGGGTTTTCATCTGGCTTCTAGGAAAATAGGTGTGTACGATCACAATGTCCCTGTTCGTGTGTATTTTCATATGGGTGTGTGCCTGTATTTGCTGGCAGAGATGTAGGTGCGTCCTTCTCTGCTAGGTCTTAAACCCACTGATCAGTCTCAGCCAGCCTGATGGAGGGTCATAGGTTACAAGGATAACTCAGGTCCTGCAAACAAGACAGTCAAATGTAAGAAACACCTCCAAAATGGGCCACTTGAGGGAAAGGCTGCAGGGTGAAGTCCCTCGAGAGCACACATGACAGAACAAGAAAAGCTTCATTTGGGGCCCACTGAGTCACAAGCCCAGGAGCTCACAGGCAGATTCCAACAGCCCCAGGAGGCTTCGCAGTGTGCCCATGTTCTGCTGTGGTTTGGTGGTGGGATTAGGACGGAGATGAATAAACCAATGGCACAGTCAACAATAGTGCAATCAGCATCACATGCTTGCTCACTTATCCTGATGGTCAGGACCTGGATTATGCGGGAGACCATGTGACAGTACAGCCCATCTAATATTTGGTATATGTCCATGTGACATATTGGTCAAATAACATAGGTCTGGCTGAGGGAGTCATGCTAATTCAAAGGTCCTCAAAACTACTACTTGTGAAGAAGGTCCCAACCTTGTCTTAGGTGAATCCTTCTGTGTGATGCACTGGGTGCCCATTGGTTTCTGGGTGGACACCGTGTGCTTGTTTACACAAAAAAGCCAGCACTAAGTGAATTGAGGGCTGTTCCTTGCCTCACAAGTTTAATTGGGGCACACAGGATAAGCAGAGCCAGTAAAGAAGACAGCACCTTCTTGCACAGCTGACACCTTTGGGTAGGCCCAGTCTTGTGTCTCCTGAGACCTTGGGAGAGTGGAGTACAACCTCCATGTCTTTCCTGTGGTGTCCTAATTGCAGCTCAGCTTCCTGGTGCGTGTACTGTTACAAGAGTGAAGGATGGAGAAGTGGAGATTAGATATAAATGTGACCATTGACATCATGCACAAAATGCCTGATCCAGCCGCCTTTTTCCATAAAGGAAGCTGGATCAGGTTGCATGAGCCACTTTCTGTAGCTAGAGGTCAATGAGGGACACAGGCTCTAGAGCAAGGCTGCCCAGCAACAGCCCAGTCTTTAAGGCAGGACAATGAATTATTGGAGAGCTGAGTGACATTGTGATGAAGTGGCATAATCAGTATCTATTCTACAATAAAACAGCTTGCACTTCTCATGGAGAGCTCATCAGAACTGTAACTTTTTAGTTTAAATCTTATCATAGTGCATGAGCAGCTGGTTTACATTTTGCATTGTCTGTTTCAAGGAATTACTCTCCTCCGTTTGTTTCTTAAAAATTAATATCTTGCATCGTGTCTTACTTTGATGGTTTGTTTTACATTTCAGGAATGCAAAACAATTGCACAATAAATCACTGGAGGAATGTACATGAGGGTTATTTGTCATGGTTATAAATAAATGAACTTTAGCAATACTTGATAAACAGAAGATTATGGACAATTCCGGCAGGCTCTCAAAAAGATCAGAGCATGACTTTAGCCCCTTAGTAACAAGCTTTATTTTATTGTCCCATAACCTACTGGCAGCACTGCAAGAAAGGTGGCCAACTGCCTCTACGAGCTGGAAGCTTGCTGCCAGGGATAGACTATGAAGCCCTTTTTATTCTTCACAGTGCCTGTGCCGCTCAGTTCTGCCAGGAGCAGAGACACTCAGCACCTGTGAAAACATGACCATCTGTGAAAATTGGGAAGAAGGTTCATCCAACAGATGCTCAGGTTTTAGGAACTTAACTATTAAGGTTAAATGAGAATCAAATTTGGTCTTATGCCCATGAGAGTCAAGCACAAAAGCAGTTCATTACAGAAGAGATTTCAAATTGCAATTCATAATGTCCTCCAGTTCTCAGACACGTTAAGACGCATCATAGGGTCAAGGCTTTTGTCCTTTGGCACTACTGAAGTTAAATGCCCTGCTGAATATAAGTAAGATTACGCATTTCTTTAAAAGTTTCCTGAACCAAGGGCTGAGTAAGAAAGTATATCCAGCTTTCAATTTGTCAATGCAAGTAGTAGAGAGGTTCCAATTTTTACAGACTCTTTGACAATCACTGCAGTTCCCTTATCTTCATAGGAACTGGTCACTTCTGTGGAAATGTTGATGTCTCTAAAATTCTAGGCAGACAGGTTCTCTGGTAACCATAATCCCATTTACTGCTGCATTCACATACAGCAGTTTAGTTGAAGCTTACTTAAACCTGCACCTTTGAAAATCTAGATTTGGTCCAGCTCAGTGAGGAAGGAAAAGAACAAAACAATAAGCTGAATTTTTAATTAGAAAGCTTATTCCTTAAAAATACAACTCTGAGAATATATGTATCTCTCTGAATTCAGGGCCAAGACTTAAGAACACAGAAGATTAATCTGATTTCAAAACCAAATTTGAATATATGCACATGTATTTTTGAAATGTAATGGTGGGAGGAGCAGTAATTGTAACAGATGTGCCAATATGCCACTAGCATATCTCCGAAGTGTAATTACTACCAGTTACAAAGTAGGGACCTTGATGATAACAGAATGCAATTAGTTCAGACAAGTCTCTATCCCTCAAGGTGGAGTGCAACAGAATGCAAAGGGTGGAAAAAAGAAAAGCAGTGAGGTATGTGTGCTTTTGTGTCGGTGGGTTTGGAGTTAGGGCTAGACCTAGCATTGCTGTTCAGACACTGATATCCGAATTGCTGTTATCTGCCAAAAATGCTGGTGTGCAGTACACAGCTCTTATTGTCTATTGTTATTATCTATTTAGACATCTATCTTGGGAATAGCTGAAGTGTCCTTCACTTTTCTATCTAAGGGTGTGGTGAGATGGTAGGGCTGGGCTGACAGCGAGGCGCCGTAGGAGAGGGGATCCACCCCAGCCCATCTCCCCTCCTTGCTCCCTCCCGCTGGCACTGCTGCTCGGCTGATGGGCTGATAAACTAATTCAGGCCAGTAATCCAGCAGGAAACTAACCCAGAGACGGGGGGGAGGGGGACGGGGACCAACCCACCGTGAGTCTAGTGGGCTGAATAAATCTGTGCAAACAGACACGTGCTGGAGTTGGGGCAGGGAGCTAGTGAAAACGGCATTGCTGGGAGGGGGAGGGATGGGGAGGGGTGGGCAGGCAGCCCCCAAACCAGCATCAAGGCACAATGTTGGCCTTGCTCTGCTGTCTGACCTCACCCTCAGCTTCTAGGAACAGCGACTTAAAGTATATTAGGAATGACTTAAAGTATATTAGGAATGACAGCTTCTTCCTCCAGCGGTCGGTAGTACTGTACAGATGGGTGTCAGTATACATATGGGTGTAGTGTGCTTGGGGAAAGCATCAGGCCTGGAGCAGGAGAAGATTAGGCGTGAGGAAAGACAAATCAGGTGATGAAGATTGCCAGAAGACAGGGCTACTATAGCTATACAGACAACCAAATCCAGGCTGGGCATCAGCTGCTTTCCTCATTCTTTCTTATCCATGTCTAAGCACTGACCAGCACCTTGGAGCAAACAGAGCTGATGTGATATTTAACAGAATCAGAGACAGAAGGGTGAAAACCCTATAAAAAGAGTGCCAAAAGTGCTTAGGGTCTGGTAGACAGAAGTCAGTGCCAGAAAGAAAGGATACTTTCGTTAAAAGATTAATTTTCTTAATGTGAGGGACATTCAGAGACACACATGCTCCTGAACTCAAGCCATAGTCACTCCTAAAGTCCAGCCAGCAGTGAAACACTGCACCCGCCACAACCCTTCGCTGCTGAGGAGACCTGCAAGCCAAACTCCTTGTCCCCACTCCCTGCATGAGCTTGGCGCGTGATCTTGGTGCGCACGCCCACCTTGGAGGGACCGCGCTGCTTCCCACAGGAGAGATTAGACCAGGCCAAGGTACAGCGGGCGCACACATGTCTTTGTGCAGTTGGCCCAGCTCTAGGTCTGTTGAGCCCCTGGCACCAAGGAGGACAGTGGGGGCATGCGGGGGAGGAGCCCCACACAGACCCCTTGTGCACCCCCAGGTCCCTGGGGAGAGCTGCCGAGGAGCGCCCCCACATTCGTCCAAACAGGCAAATATGACAACTATCTGCCCAAAGGGATTTCTGGTTCCATGACAACATATCAAACATGAACTGCTCCCACCCTTCTCCAGGGAGATTTACAAGGCAAGAGGCAGCTCGGCGGGGAGGAGAGGGCCTGGGTGCTGCTGAAACAGCGCAGGCGGTGCAGGTTGTGCTACTGCAGAACACCTGGCAATTGTCAAAACAGCAGAAACTAGTCAATTGGTGTTGATACTTCATTACAGAGCATCTTTTCCTTTATGACTATTAAATCTTTAATCCTTTACAGCACATTTTTAACTCCTCTCACATAAACAGGCTCCGTTCCCTGGAACGGAGCGAGGCTCTTTCACACACTCAGCCACAGCCCAGAAGACCATGGAGGGGAGAGTAAGCGCTGAGGCATCCTCTTTGCTTTGTTGTTCTCATTTCGACTTGACAGATCTTGACTTTTCACTACCAGGAGGCTCCAAAAGCCTCTGTGGACAGAAAGTGAAGAGCCCGGGAGGCAGGGGGAATTCTCAAGGTGGGGTACAGGCTACAGACACTTTCACCCTCCAGCCATCATTAGAGACACGTCATGGTGGGTAACCAGAGCCTTCCCTGGGGAAGTGTTGCTCAGCACAACTCCAGCCTCTTCCTCACGCTACCCTTCAGCCAAACTGCACTGGTTTGCTGGGCTGCTCTGGGTGGGGAGCTGGTCAGCCCAAGGTCAACTTGTCCCCACTTGGGCAACCATTAGCCGCTTTGCTGAGCTGCTTTGCACAGAAGAGGGGCTTTCTGTCAGCACGTGCATACCCCACAGCAGATCTTAGTGGTCAACACGGATGTACCTAACAGCCACAGACCTACACAGATTCAGTTTTGCACCCTGAAAGCAGTTTATTCATCATAAACCCCTGGAAAATACTCCCTCATCTTCAAGGCCTGACTTGGAGCCATGGGACAACATGAAATGATGAGGAAGCAACTCTGTACCTGCAGCACCACCAAGGTGATTCTTCTGCTGATGTTTGGTCACTGCTCCCAATCACCACACATGCAGTTCCCTCAATCTGCAGTGCCTTCCCAGCCAACACAGTAGCACAGGGCACCTGGGACAATTCAAGTGCTGCAATTACAGTATATGGGTTCTGTTACTGTATATATCATTGTAGTGCATGGATATCAGCCAGTTGTTCATACCTTAAGAATGTCACTAAAAGCAGAGCAGAAGGCTCACCCATCAGTGTGACACTGTCTCATCAGCATTGGAAAGACCCACTCCTGGATCCAGCCATGAAGCTGGACCTGCACACAACCACCCATACCCAATACAGTGTCCCCTATTTTCCCAGAGTATCCTTGCCCGTTTAGAGCTGTTCAGGTCAGACTAATAAAAAATTACAAGGGGAAGGTAGAGAGTTTGTCCAAAAGGACACAGTGAGGGTCTTCTTTGTCAGGCCTGTATTACCAGGCAAGAGCAGAGCAACCATTTCTAGTGAAAACTAGAAGTCAGACCCTCCAGGTGCACACAAGGTGCCTGATTTGTATCATTCTGGAAACACAAGGGAACTTCAAAATGGGACTAAATTGTTTTGGTGTCCTACTGCTACAGGTTTCAAAAACACCGCTGAAACCCCATACATAACATTCTTACTCATATACTCTGCCTTTAAACCGCCGGTTGGGCCCTCCACAACTCTCTGTTGCTGAAGGTGCCAGAAACCAACAAGCTCATGGGTGCAGGTTTCTAGCCTCCTACGTTTGTGTATACTCAGTAAACACAGCTATTTGGATCTGATCAAGCCCTTGTGGTTTCTCCACACAGACTCTGTTGCCTAAAGAGCAAAAGACTTGAAATATGTGACTAATTATGATGTTTTACCCTGTTTGCATGTGCAGGACTTGAAATGCTTCACTGAACAGACAGGGATCCTCTTTCCCAGCCATGCAAAGCAAATAGCGTGATGGGGACCTGAGGTACCTCATATGAGCTCTGCTCCAGGAAGGACAACAGCTACAGCCCATTAGTGGGGCAACCTAACAAGGACTGGCAAGCAGAGTTTACCCGCCTTTAACCTAGGAGAGATGCTTGGGTTTGTTTCTGACTGGAAAGCTCACCAGATGGGTTTATCTACCCTGTTTGTTAGCTACTCCATCACTGTATAAAGACAGATCTTCCTCTGATCTGTTACATTGCATGGCAAAGTTATCTTTTCCTGGTTGTATGACAGTAATCTCAACTATCCAACTTACAAAGCGAACGCTTGCAGAATTCAGGCTTGAAATACATACCCTGTAAGCTTACCACTCAGAAAAATTTGTGAAAGTAGTCTTGAAAGAAATACAAGTTGGTTAGAACAGTCTGTTTAAAATCCAAATTCAAATGAGTACTCATAGAAAATATTTTGTAGTATACGCCCAGATTTTATGACACAACAATAATAATAGTAATAACACTTAACTTTCATCAGTGGATCTCAAAAGCACTTTACAAAGAGATTAAGCATCCTTAGAGCTGCTACTTTGCAATAGACTCTTTTTCAGCTGCTGACAATATTTAAATTACTGGAACAGATAAAGTGATATTATTAACTAATCACCTGCCAACCCTTTTACATCAAGTTACTACCTGGAGCAAAGTATTATGCTCAATTTTGGAACAACTGACACCTATGATTTATCAGGGCAACTGTAAGCATAAACAGTAAATGTAACAGCACAAAGGTTAGTTTGCATGGCCTAATTTCATTTCTGCCAGTTGTATACAGCATCTTTTCAGCCATACCTCTGCTGAAATCAGCTGAGGTCTATAGAATGCAAGCAACTTGGGCAAAACAAAGCCTTAGCTTTCCAGAGAAAATACAAAGCATGCCAGAATGGATCAGCCCAGTACTTGCAAGTATAAACCAAAAAAAGTGTATACCTCAGACCTGGCAGGGCAAGTAGGACTTCAGTGGATGTGCCTGACAGAGAGAGAGGAGAGACTTAGGCCTACTCATGAGATGAGAAGTTATTTTTTAGTTTCAAACTTCTGTTAAATTTTGTTATGGTGCACTATCAGGCTCTGCTAAGTGGTAGATAGCGCATTAGATATGCACAGTGGGTGGTAGATGTATATTAAGATATTGCATGAAGCAATAACGATTCCTAAACTTTCTCTTTCTTCTATCCAGACACAATGCAAAAACCATGAAAACTACCCACAGGTTACAGGTGGGTAGATTTGAAGGGCCCCTATTGCAACTGAAGATGTTTTGACTGTGTTACAAAAAACAAGTCTCACATGCTATAATGATCCTATGATGTTACACAATGCTTGTGTACTCGTTTTTTATAAAAACTTGCGAGTCAGGTGTTATTTTCAAAGCTCTAATTGCACTTCAAAAACAAAGAATTGAATGTCTTGCCCTCACAGTGAGGCACAAAGCTTGAAAATGCAACCAAGGGGGGGTTTATGGTCTGAGAGACTAAGAGACACCTCAAGCTGCTTTAGAGAGACAAGGTATTATTTGCAGCGCCTAGTGTTTTCAGCGCTGTTTATCTCCTTTTTTAATCATTATTTGGTACATGAGAGAAGACAGACTTTGGGTTTTCCAAGAACATGGGGAATCCTCTACAGAGGCAGCTTTGGAGAAGGATGGGCTACTCTGAGATTAACTCAGTTTGTGGGCAGCAGGTAACACTGGCAGATACTGAACCTGGACAAGGGAAAGCTGGTATTCACTAGCGATAAAGGAGAAGACCCTGTAAGATGGAGCCCGTCTTTTACAGTATATGCTTGCAGTCAAAACACTGTGTGAGATCAAGATGATCTATCACTTTATTCTTCATTTCAAAATTACATTAGGTACACAAAAATGAGAATACAGGTTTCTGTTTCTAAGTGATAAAGGAAACAGACCTTGCAATCTAGTATAACGATCTCCTTATCTCTATATCTCAAGTCTTTCCCCTATATTGTTCCAAAAAAAGAGCAAAAAACCTGATTTTCCCCTCCATGTATCTCATGTTTTGCCAAAGATTGCAAAACAGCAGTAGTACCATTTTCACATGAGCCCATCGCAATGGAATCAGGTTATACTTTAATTTCTCTCATACCTCAGCCCTAGGTGGGGCCTTTGTGTTGGTGCCAGGACAAGTCAAGCAACGATTGTCAGGTAACCTCAGACTGCAATTAAAATGAACACTGAAATAAAGCATATCTGAACAAGAAGTTGTAAAAGTTAGACAGACGACAGATACTTGCAAACTAGATTTTAACAAGGGAATCAAAATCTCACCATGATAGGTGGCGACATAGTGTGATTCTAGAAGGTAACTTTGAGATTAACTGTGTGATGGAATATTGAAGGGTTTTTTTTTCCAGTTATGGTTTAGTGAAAATGGCTTTGCCTTGCAATATACATTGGTCAAACACACAAGTGATATGTGTAGAAAAGAAAAAAATGCCTGTGTTAATCTAAATATGAGTGAACCAGAGAAAATGGCTAAAGAAGGTAGGAAAGGGTATAGGTTTAAGCTACATGGTCCCCATATCTTAGGGGTCTCTTGCAGTCCCCAAGACACACAGAACTCAGTTTTGCTTAGGAAAAACCTGCATTTGCAGCTTTGCTGGAGCCAAGTAACTTTATCAGTTCTCTGTAAAATAGAGCTGACCACGGTCATCAGCTCCAATGTACAGATGTAGGCCTGCAGACGTGTAAGTAAAACAGCAAAGAGAGCCCATGTACAAGGCTTCCAGCAGTCACTTCCATTAGGGAAACACCAAGGTAACTCCTACTTTTGCATATCTCCTTCTCAGGCACACCTCCTCAACTTCAGGAGGAACTTGTACTACCCATAGTACAAGAATATTAATACCACCTCCTCCATCACAGCCTCTGTCAACTAACACCATGGGCTGTCCAGCCCCAATTTTCCAGGCAGGGCTTCTCTCCACAATTCTACTAGTTCGTACCCGATCAGCAGACATGCTTATCTGAAGACTGAATGTAGCGCAGAATGATGTGAATCACCCGAGCTGGGTGCTGCTCAGGACCCAGGCATGGGCCACATTTGCTACTCTGTAGTCATTAATTTGCAGCTGGAGTTAAACATGCATCTGGTAATTAACAGCCTACTGAATTGATTTGTACCTTGTTCTCTTCTAGAATAGTTTGACCAGAATGCTGGATTCTGCAGTATATTTCTTCTTCGAATTTTACTGCAGTTTTTTGCTTTGTAACTTCTCAGGTTGCAGCTCATTTGAAAGTACTCGTATGCACTTCATGTGTTCAATATTTAACCACCAAAACATTTTGATCAGAGACCTGGCATGTTTTGTGTTTTCCCAGGGCATCAGCCTAAGTCCTGCCCTCCTATTATTGTGTGATCATGATATCCTTGAGAATTTTAGGTATTGCCCTCCCCCTCAGCAGATTTCCATGCCCTTCCCAGAAGGAGACTGTTTCATTATATGCATTTTTAGAACAGAAGTCCTGCCTGAGGCACAGAAGTATAATGGCTTGCCTTTGTGTCAGACTGATAGCAGGGAAAAAAGAACTCTGATTTCCTTTTGCCAATCCAGCATCCCAGGTAAAAGTACCACCCATTTCTTCTACCTTACAATTCTGTACGTAATTACAACATCTGCCTTACTGGTTTAATTTTTCCAACAAAATCAAGATGGACCATTGATGGCTAGTACGTGGCACGCACTTAGGATCCACCAATTTGGTAACCACTTCTGCCTGTGGGCTCAGCTTCAGAAAGATTAAACACTTGGTCCAGATGCATGCAGACAACTGGCTTTAGGGGAAATAGTTGCTTTTCTGGATTAATCCACTTTGCTAAGGGGCAGGTACAGCTGAGAAGAGATCTGTCCTTCGAACTTTGGTTCATTTGTGTTGCCACATGGTATCTGAAAGAAGAAAAAGCCGAACACTCAGCGAAGCTCTCCTCTTCAGTTCATATTGCAGATGTCTTACATGCCTTACGTGCAGAGCTGCTACTGCCACGTTGGCTTCAGAGCTGGAACTCCCTTATGCAAAGCAACTGCAGTGGAACAGCTTATGTTGATTGACGCAGAAATTTTGTCCTCGGATCTGGTCCTACATTAAGTCCCTTTTGGGATTGCTTTAATGCTTCTATCAATGTTTCCGTGTCATCTTTCTCCAAAAAAATAGCTAAGGGTGACCTCCAAGAGGAGAAACTTCTCAGAAAACGTGCAAAGGAAAAGAAGGAAACTCTCTGTAAAAGAAAAATCATCAGAAATTTCACTTTGATCTTACTCTATTGTTTTGGTTTTACTTCTTTTCTCAAAGTTCAAGTATTTTCTCGCCTGTAGCAATGCTAACAAATGGAACATGTTAACACACCCTCTTGCTTGTTGCTGATTACTATATTAAGATAAGCGTCAGATCAAAAAGCAGATGGAAAAACAGAGGTCTAGTTTACAAACTTTATTTAAGCAGACAAGGTCTTACATTAACTTAGAGATACCTTGTAGACTTTTATTACTGGTGTTAATTATTAAAATATATAGACCAATTTTGCTTCTGCTGCTGGAAGGAGTGGATAGGACCAGCTCTGAAAAGCTCCAAGGACTGTGGCTGAATACAGGTTTTGAGTGCGGCTCCCCCCGAGAGCTTGGTTTCTCTGTGCAGTAAAGATGCCCAGTGTGTAGCAAAGGCTGGGTCTGTCTTTGCACTCATGTGCAAACCAGAGAGAAGCAATTTTTGCCGAGAATGTTTCTTGCCCCAAAAATGCTAATTTGCTGGCATATGCTTTAAGTTGGAGATGTATAAAATCCAAGGATAATTGCCGCGAGGCAAATGACATAAGGAGGTGTAGGAGTAAATACCACCCCACCGCTGGACGTATTCAAACGCAGCTCATAGTATTTCCCCCTCTCCCTACTCGTCCCTCCAGGAGACAGGCCGAGAACTTAACCCTCCTCTATGACAAATTACATTCCAAAGAAGTTAATGACTACAAGCATTAGACGAATTATTAAAAGTCATTATAGGTGAGCTACAACTTCTTTAACCAAACCCGAGCCTGAGACCCTCTCCTTGGCTTCAGCGCAGTGGCTCACCTGGCACAGCCCCTTGCCCAAGCCCCGATCCTCAGGTTTCAGGGACCAGGATGGGTCTCGGAGCAAGGGCACCCGCAGTGGCAGGAGCCACTAGAGGGCATTCCAAACCCGAGCTTTACGAACCGTGAGGGAGCCCACAGCACTCGATAAAACCAATTAACTGGTGTTATGTGGACGTGGTAAGTACGAGAACACCTACACTTCTCGATTCGTGTTTGTTCAAGACCGAATGCACATAATATTCATCCTGACGCTACCACAAATGCTGTTCCTATGTAATTACAGCTAGAATTACAGCATAGGAGTCTCAAATCCCGTAGTAGCAGGTTACCTTGGAGTCCAAAAACTCAGATTTGAATCTCTTGTTTGTTTTGCTTTTTACTCGGGGTTCCAGTAGACATCAAAGTAAATGGACCTCACCAGGGTTCACATTACGCCTCCATATATGTCTGCAAACATGTACATCCAATTCTTGTAACGCAAATACAGTCACTCACAGGTCTCCATTGCTTGGCAAGGTACTATGTAGCAGGCACCTTTCCTTCTGCCACCTATATTATCACTGCTCCCTTCTTTCTGCAGTTTGCTTACTCAGTTAGAGAGAAGTCGGTTTATTTGGTTTGCCTATTTGTTCAGATAAAGTTTTACATAACATACCATTTTCTTGATCATGAGCTGCAACTAGGCTGTTGAACCGCATTCTAAAACATGGATTTTATATAAAATAGAAGGGTATCTCACTAAGAGATGTGGGATTAAGTACACTGCTGTCTTTAGATTAAAAATTATGCTAACTAACAAGAGGCTGCTAACACAGTTCTGTCCTTAGAGGACAGAGTATAGCGTTTATTGAGGCCCACATAAAATAAAATCCCTTTTAGGGACTTCAGTAGGGTCAGCTGTGGCAATGCAGTCATCACTAGGACAGCATTTAAAGTCTGAATCAGTGTGTGGAACAACGCTGTTGTTCTGACATGAAGGTAATGTTAAAACCAGAAAAAAGTAAGCTGCAGCTTTTGCATAAAGGTTTGGGCATCTCTTCCTGTGGAAATCTGTGCTTAGTCATTGTTTTCTTCCTTCAAGACCATTTTACCTGTCAGGATAAAAGTGCCCAGCTAGGAAATAAACCTCAGTCAAGCCTGTGATAGGATCTTCTAGGCTGGTTTATTGGACAGTTAGGATGTAGGGCCTCAACCTCCATGAACCTTGCCTGCGGATAGACTCAGGTTTGAAAAGTCAGGCTGCTTCCGCTGATCCCCCCGCTACCACATTAATTTCTCAGGGCTGGTGCACATGGGACAGGATTGGTCATAAAGACCATGCATACATGTTTCTAAGAAAAAACTTGTATGCTGCTACCACTAGTGCCAAAGCAAATCAAAATGTCCTGTTATAAAAGTGGGCATTTTGCTCTCAGTTTTCATTAATGGGGCAGCTTGGAGGATGGAGGTACAGACTTGTGATATTTTTTCCCTGCCCCAGGGCCCAGCAAGGAGACAAACCCAGGCAGCGTCAAAGGATCAGCACAATGACATGCCAGGATGCTGGAGCACCAGTGCCCTGAGCTGAGAATGGGCTGGTACTCACAGACCTCTACCAGCAAAGGCCCTCCCCTGTCATTTATTTCATTAACCTCTGTGCATGACCTCGGTGGCAGGCTTCTGTCTGTCACATAATTGAATTTGTCTGTCTCCTGTCTGAGGATACCCCCCAAGCCTGCTTCCTATCCCACGATACCCACTCTACCCTTAATTTTTCCCTCCCCTTTGTTCTGAATTTGCCTGAGAAGTTGCAGGCTTTCTTTTCAAAACCAGCTGCTCTAAAAGAGGGGAAGAGGACCTGAGGTCGTGTGTGGGAAGGTACAGTACCACTTTTATTTGTGTGAAGTAGGGACCTGAAGATGTAGGGCAATAGGATGCCATAAGAGGCCCTAAGGGCAGTGGCTCACTGTGACCAGGCTTGTTAAAGGAATCCTCAGCTGAACCACACCAGAACAGAAAAGAAATCCCTCATCCCTATACACAGCTCTTACATTTTCAGCTTAGTTGTGGACCACAAGGACTGATTTTTCCTGATGTTCAACTTTCTTCATTTTTAAAGGAAAAGTTAAGCAGGGAGAAGAGGTGGAAAACAAATCCAGAGCTGCCAAGTAGCTGTTAGTCTGTCTCTGAGAAAACGCGGGCTCCTTTTCTATTGTAGCTGCTCTGTTTGGGAAGTCTGCAAGAGCTGATGGTTTTGCCTGAGGAATCCACGAACCCTGTGGCTAAATTTGTAGACTCTGCCACTCAGACTTGTGCAGCTTTCCGTGCAGCATCTGACGGGTTCTGCTCCCTGTAGCAACTGAACTTCCTAAAATTAAGATACATTACTCACAGTAGGTGCAGATTTCAATCCCCACCGGCAGTTTTAATGGGTCCATTTTGCATGATGACCCCTTCTGTTCTCTGATGGAGCATGCTTGTTAACACCAAACTTTTTTATTTAAAAAACCCCAAACACCACAGCAGCAAAGCCAAGGCAATATTAGAAAACTTATTTTGTGAGGCATTCTCTCATATTGCATTTCGTGCTCTAGATTGCCTTGGAATGTCAAGCTGGATTGTTCAAAACCAATGAGGAAGCTACAGGATGGTTGCTCTAGGGCTGCAGCTGCTGGTCTCTCTGAATTGCAAAGGGCCAGATACAGAAGAAATGCAGATCTAAACCAAAGACTTCAGGTTAGAAAAATCTCAGTACTTCGAGCAAATGTGTGGTAATTATAGAGGTTAAGCCTATTTGGGGCAGAGTTGGCAAGAACCCAATATGCCTGAAGTACTGAGATACACACCTCTGGTTGTTGCCAATTTGGTAGGATATGAGGTGTATAAGGGAAATTTGGGTATATGTCAGGTCTCATCTGCAATCTGAGTTTGGAATATATCATCCTTGCACCCTCAGGTTCTATGTGTGTTTCAAAAAGTATGGTTACAAGACCTTTTGTGATCTATGGAAGGAATTACTTCCTCACCCTGACCCTGTGTATTCTTGTCTCCTTTATTTCATTCACCATTTCCACAGACCTTGCTTAGAAACCAAACAATGGTCTCTGACCTTCTCAACAAATGAGACTTATGATCCATGCTCTGAATTCAGCTGAGCATTCCATACGCTCTTGGCTAGAAGTGTGAATAAGTCTCTGCAGCAGAAAGTCTATAGGAAGTCCTTGGTTAGAGGAATACTTTGGACATGACCACAATGCTGTTTCCACATACGCCTGACGTACTAACCTTACATGACTCTGAGCAGTAACCCTTTTCACGGTACCCTGTGTGCAGTTGAGAAATGTGCAGTACTCAAACCACTGCAAACGACACCTTCTTTTCATTCCTAGGTCAGGGCCGTCAGTGGGATCAGCGTTGAGATCCCATGACCCATGCTGCATTTTCCTGAAGAAGTGCTGCAAGGGAGTGATGGCTGTGCTTTGTGGTTGTGCCTCCTGCTCACAGCAAGCAATTTTCACTGGGGTCTTTTAACCATGATGATGGTTAATGACCTGTGGCAGGTTTTAAGTCAAAATCTGAAGGGAAGAACACAGCCATTGTTTGAGCAAATACAGCCTATGACCAAATATACAGATCTCATAGCATTATAATCACACTTGCATTGCAGTGGGATTTCAGCCACTTGTTTCCGCATCAGTTGCTTTGTTTGCCTGAGCTGAATTATTTTTCCTGGATAGGACTATTCTTCTCTTTACAGCTGAAGAAATTTCTAGACATTGAATGTGACTGCTCAAATGACTTAGTGGAAGTTATTAGGGTTAGGTTATCTGGCCAGCCCTCAGACACAAGTTTTCCAGGAACAGAAATGTGTTTTATTTTCAGGATTGTAACTGCATTATAATCTTTCCACGTATTTGGCATATTTCAATTTATTGTTTGGGAGAGGGAACTAGGGGAAGAAATTCCATTCCCATGCTTGCTCTTACTTGTCCCTCAGCATTTCATAGTGTGAAGTCTAATGTCCAAGAGGCAGATCACTAAATTCTCCAGCATTATTCTGGCAAATAACAATTCCTTTCCTATTTCTTCAGTCTAAGCTTGACTGTCAGCATTATTTGTGAGGAAGTAAGGCAAAAAGAAGAGGAAAGAAGAGAGACTACAAGAAACCATCACTGAAGCAGGAGGGTGCCTAGTGGCACAAGCAATGGTAACCTATTTGACAATCCTCCCATGAACTTGTAGGTTGCTATCTCTGTAGGCCTGCTGTGGCTCCTAAAACATTTTCCTTAGTGGTGCTCATACCTTTGTGATGGGGGATTTCAAGAGGTATTTTCTTGAGGGAAGGTTAGTGGCTGAGGAGTAACTGTGGCTGAGGTGCACCAGATTCTCACCAGGAGCAGGGATGCTGCTTTGGCTACTCCCAGTGAGAGGTACAGGTCAACAATTTAGAGCTTGGGATTTCTGCCCTCTCATATTCTACTTTCTTGACACAAGCCTGTTTAGTTCTGTGCTTTTTCAGATCTGTCACAAGCGGCCTCTTGAGATATTAATCTCCCTCTGTGCCTCAGGTCCCCATTTGTAAATGCTGGTAACAGGTCCTTTCTCCTGTCCTTTATCTGGCTGCTGGTCAGACTATGAACTGCCTGGAGGATGGACAGTACCCGCAATGAAGAGATCCACTGGTCTAAATCATAACCAATAGTAACGTGACACCAGGAAGAAGTGTGGTTAATCCAATAAGTGATGCTCAAGCAACTAATTCTGAGAACATTTTTTTGGGGTCATTTCCACTGACTGATGCAAATGGACACTGATGGAATCTGCATTCCTTTCAGAACAGCCTGAACAGCTCATCCTGATTTTTTTTTCTTTCTTTCAGCATTTGAAAATATAATTGCAAGGGTCAAGGATTGCTCAGGGTGATACGGTTGGAGCGTTTTTAAGTTTCTAACTTGATTCAACACAGCAAGATTATACTCCAGTGAAAAATCTGGGGTGTGTGTGCCTGGTCATGTCAGGAACAGCAGAAGTACACAGCAAAATGTCTTCTCCAGGATTCCCATAATATTCCCAGTAAGAATGAACAACTGACAAGATTTTCCTATTTTAGTTTTGGGTGTGAAGAACAATTTAAAGATAACTGCATTGCCTTTGTGCCAGCTGTTTAGCTTTTACTTTTAAGAGGAAACAGTCAATATAGGGATTAGAATGAAGTAATGACTCTTAACCATTTACCATAATTAAGTGAACTTTAGGCAAAGCACATCTTACTACTGACATCTCTGCCCAACTCTGATTCTTTTAGCCTGCTGTTCTAACATTTCCCTCCTCTCACTTGGAAGGGCAAACCAAACATGTCAGCAACAGCAAAAAAAGTGTAAAAATTAATTACAGCATCAAAAAAAGGCTGAATAAATTGGACAAATTAATTTCAACAATGTTCAAAACAAAGAATCACTGGTCTTGCACTGACCATTTTACTTCAGTTTCTTTTTTAACTTCTGTACCAGTTAAGCCTTCAGATAGCACTATTGAATCTTGGATTAGACTGCTTATTCCGAAAACAGCTTCAGCAGCTTGTCTGAGATAAAATGTATGTAATCTCAGGGACAAAACTTCTGTGGTCACTGCTGAGTCAAAACTGTCACTGAAGATAATGTTCTTTCTGGGAGAGTCTAAGAATACCAGCAAGATTTGCAGGAGGAGGTAATATTTTTATCAGACTAGCTGATAGAACTGAAAAAGCAAACAAGTGTCTGAGTAGCGAAGTCCTTCAATTCAAAAATAGAAGAAGCTGAAAAGCTAGATACAAGCTGGGAACAATTGCTCTAATGTTAACCTGATTATGCTGTCCACTTAGACTATGAGAAAGAAAATATATTCCCAGTTAGTATCTACAAAGCAGCAAGATGAAGGTGCATGAGTTGGTCTCAGAAAATATTGATACTGAAGACCCTAATTTTGAAACTGGGCCTGCTTTGAGCAAGGGATAGAGCAGATGACCTTCTAACCTCAGTTATTCTTGGAGACCTGTGATTTTATGCTACCTTTTCCCATATATCTTGCATTTTTAATGATAAAGGTCTGTTGCCTAAATAAGAACAGCACCCAGAGACCATGGCACTGGCACCCAGAGACCAAGGCACTGTCCAGCTCCTTTTTCCCCTTGTAGCCCTGGGGGTGACGTGGGCCATTTTGCAAGATTTTATTCAGATGTGGACAGTTACAGATGAATTCCTGTTGCAGGAAGGACTGGACCCAAAATGGAAGAGGTAAAAACCAAAATACAGTGAGAGGGCATGCATATGTGTAGGGCAAACAGAAGCAGGGGTGAGGGAGCTGCAGCAAGGGGTGTGCGGAAGGGTGTTTTACACATACTTGCAAGAATGGTCATGCACACATCCACTGAGACATTTGACATTGAGGTCAATCATGTCTTTCAGCTATTTGGAGAACAGCATTGCTGCAGGTTTCAAAAGGATGATCTGCAAGCACAGCCAAAGCCGGCTCATTAGAGCACCTGCCAGTCTTTATCAGTTGTCAAATAAAGCAGATGGATTTGGTCAGCAAACCTGCAGATAAAACATTAAAGGTTTTGTTGTGTTTTTTCATTACTTTGGGACTCACTTCAAAGCTAGCTTCTGCTTTAAAGTTCTGACTCAAGTCTGATAAATAAAAGAAGTTTCCAGTTAGCAATGTTTATTAACAAAAAACCAACACAGCTGACCGTTACGATTTTTAGCATAGGCAGACTCAACCTTCACTTTTTCATAAAAGGAGGGGAAATGGCTTACCAGAAGTTACAACAAAATAATTCTATAAATAAAATAGCAAACATTAATGATAATCATGTCATAACAAGCATTCATTAACTATTATCCTAGGGGTTTAAAACAATTACACCTCACAGAAGCTAAAACAGGATGACACAGGTTAAAGGACTCAAATCCTATGTGACCATAAAATTAGGGTCCTCTGCTTGAAGTGAAGTTCACAAGAATGAACACAGGAGCTAATGCAGGAAAGCTATACATTAGGGGAGCCCTCAACCTAGTCCAGTGGAGGGTGTCCCTGCCTATGGCAGGGGGGTTGGAACTAGGTGATCTTTAAGGTCCCTTCCAACCCAAAGCATTCTGTGATTCTATGATTCCATAAATACTGCTAAATTACATCCAACTCACTGCTGTACCTTTTCTGAAGTTGGCATCTCCCACCGCAGTGGCTGGAAGCCCAGTCCCCTCCACCAGGGTTGATCACTGAGGGGCAGATGCTTTTACTGCCTTTCCTTCAGCCTCTTCGGACATTAGGAGCAATGTTGAGTCTGGTTCACCAAGTCTAGGCTTGTGTGAGGGAAAAAATCCTTAGCACTCAGGTGTTTGTGCAACACAAACATTAGAAAGAAACACAGATACCATCGGAGGGAATTCATTAAGGAAATGCAAATTCATCTTCTCAGCAAGCTACTTATATTTTCCATTCGGCTCTAATTATGATTCGCAATCGTTACAAAAGGTACCTTTACATATCCATCACTTTCCAGCAGCTGCTTCCTAATCGATGTCACTGCTGAAGGAATCCGACGTTGCTTCAGACGTACGTCTGATGCCGAGATTAAGGGGTAAGCATCTTTCTGGGATTATCGCCAAGGGCATAAATCTCAGAGCAATGTGATGAATGGAGAGCTGTGAGGGAGGCACTTGAGGAATAGACCTTATCTCATGCTGATGATTTCAGGGAGATATCTTTTGGAGCAGTGAAGACATTACAAGCACTCGTCAAAGTAGCAAGAGATTTGGCATAATTCAACAAATGTTGTCTGGTGATGAGTAAGAAAACAGTTTTTCCTTCCTGGCAAAGCCTTCATTTATCACCTGGGAACAAAACTGATTAAGTGACTCAAATGAGAACTATGAAGTGATGCTTTTAATTATCTCTTCTGTGTAATAATTCTTTGTCACAGAGACATGCAAACGATTTGCTGTTCCCAAAAGATCGCGTTCGTGATTTAAGAGAAGAAAACAGGCCAGATATTACCTTCAGCAGCACAAGCCTACATCCACTGTAAAGTCATCAAAGGTGTTGGAATAACACAGGATTTAATATATAAATGAGAATAATTTCAGCCTCAAATTATACTGGTTTATTACTGTATGCTTTTCCTGATGTCTAGGGAGTGATATGCCTTAAATCTTGCAGAGATTCTCGTTCAGTGAGGAGTACCTGCAGCTGATAAAATGGCATACTTGCATCATTTTAATACTTTGAGCAAATCCATGTTGGTCAAAACAAACCATGGAGCTTGCAGTCTGCATCTGGCATTTCAGCTGACATTTACCTGGTGGGGAGAGGGAGGAAGAGTGGGAGGAAGAGGGGAGAGTGAGGAGCAGTGCTGGCTTTCAGGTGGAACTGTAATAACTCCCCTCTTCTTTTATGGCAGGGCATTAACACAGAACCAGTGCCAGTGAAATTAGCCCACCATTGTACAGGATAAACAGCGCCTGGGTTGAGACAACAAACCCGTTGATCTTATCTGTCAACAACCAGATCATCATCCAGGCGTTGACTTATCATCTGCTCTGTCAACAGTTCCCCCATAGAGAAAAGAAATGGCAACAGCAGTAGTAACAGCAGCCTGAAGCACACAAGAAGCTTTTTTTTCTTTAGCAACCTGCCAGGCCATAAAAACATGCCATTTTAAATAGGAAGACACATTGTTAATGAAGAAGAGCCTTTGGGCAATTTTCAGCAATGAGATTACAGTGAATTCCACCTCAGACAACAGTTTGGTGACACAGATGTTCCAGATTTCAGTGTTTGCAATCAAACTTCCGCCAGATTCATCAGAAAACCCAGAATTTTAGTAAAATGTTTTGTTTAATTTTGCTTGATTTTCATTTGTGCATTTGTGTCTACATCTCAATTAACAGAAAATTATGACAAAACAAACAAACAAACCCAAAGCACAAGACTTACATTAATGGAATATTTTGTCTGGAAGCTTAATCAGCAAACAAGAAGACTCAACAGGGTGTTTCCCCTACTTTTTCCCTTGGTAGCTCATTTTGCACCTTCTGTTTCCCTTTCCTTGCCTTTCAGGCTGCCAGGAGAAGATGGTCTTCCGTTAGGTGGACACAGAGTAGTGAGCAATGGTAAGTAGCCCTGGACAGGCATTGGCTCCTTTGCCAGCATAACCTGCTGCTGCAACCTAGTAACTTGGAAAGGTTCACAAAGGAAAGATTTATCAGGGTGCCCAGGCTGCTGCTAAAAGGACTTTCTAACCCAGCCATATTTGCTGAGACATCAGGGTGCACAGAAAGAGCTGAAACACCCCTGGGAGCATGGCAGAGCGTGAGCCAGGCAGGGAAAGTGCACAGGCTGGCAGATTTGATGAGCCCCCATGGGCCCATTGGACGCAAAGCTGGGTCCTAGGGGGAAGTGGGCAGAGATATGTGGAAGAACAGTCTTCTGGCAGGCATGTGTGGAGAAAAGGAGTATCAGGTGGAGGAAAGCCATGCCTTGGAGAAGGAAGATCCGCTGAGAGCTGACTGCCTAGCCATGATCTGCTCTCTGAAAAGTATTGTCAGCATTCAAATTCTTATTAAAAGGATCAGCCTGTCCCTTTCTGAGATGATTTCTGCATCTGTGAAGTCTGCAACATCCTTGTGTCTTCAGAGAGAAAAAGAAAAACCTACTTAAATTAAATGGCTTTGGTACAAAGAGGATCTGGCAGTGGCCAGCTTTATATTATTAACATTTCCCAGGAGTGGTGTTCCACAGTGGCAGGCTGATGTAATTACCAGAAGTGAAGTTGTAAGTCCTATTGAAAAGACCAAGAGATTTGCTAGCGACTTCAAAGGGGTAAAGATTTGTGTGGATTTGCACAGGGATAGAAAATCCAATGGGTTAGAAAATCAGGTCCTCCAGTGTCTTTAATCTTTTGTGGGCTTTATCCAGACATTTTGGTCTACAGGGGATTTAAATTAAGTTGCAAAAGAGACTTCCTAAACTTTCTATCCAAATCTTATATTATGTGGGTTTTATACTATTAGCTTAAAAAAACTGACCTTTTCAAAGCGTTTTGGACTAATGGCTTGTAGACAACTAATGCTGACTTAATGTTGGCAAGGAATTTACTTTCATGATGTGGAGATAAATGATGATCTAATAGTGATTCGCCTTTATCCAGGGAATTCACATGTATATTAAAAAATTAAAGAAAGATCTTGGGATGAACCTGTATGTTATGCAAAATGACAGGTCAGGATAAAGTATACTGGAAAAGACATTTGAGGGAACTTGTAGTACAAAACATGTTACATATAGTTACTGTGGAAGTATACGATCAGACATTTAGACTCTTTTTGGTCCTGTTTTCTATTAAAAGTAATGGTTCTAAAGTAATTGTGCAGATTTGTTCTGAATCATTTACAACTGATCATGTGCCAAATTTTGTGAGTTTTTTTGTTAAATGTGGGTCATGCTAAAATGTGAAAGAGCAGTCAACTAAAGTAAAAGAAATCATACTTGTGATATAACATATCCTGGTGTCCAGACAGATACGGGGTAAAGGGATACCTACTCTCAGACCATGCACTGTGGCAAGACATCCCAGAGGATCCCATGGTTTGAGGATCCTCTGTGTTGTTTGACAACTAAGATGGGAATGTCACTTCTGTAAAGTATTGGGAGACACATTTTCAAAAATGTTCAGCATTGTGAAAGAACTCTAAATTGTCTGGACCAAAAAAAAAAAAAGATCCTTTTCACTGCAAAGATTACTCCAAGTACAAAAAGCCTCTTTTAAAAGAGCTCCCACTCAGGCCTTGCCACTGGTCAGCTTTTCTCTCTGGCCTCTAGGTTCCATCATAGCTTGAAAATACACCAGGTCAAAGATGGAACAAATTAAGGCATGTTTCAGTAGATAGATAGCAACAGCATTCCATTAAGAGAAATGTCATATGATGGTTCCCACTGTTCCTAGGTTTCCCTCTGTGTTCAATTGCTGGCCAGCCACTGTGGTCTGGGAGTGCTGTCGCCAAGGCTGAAGTTAACAGGCAGGGACTACAGGCTAATCTAGATGGACTGTGAATGCAGCACAAAAGGGAATACTTGTTCTCTCTCTTCACACCCAAAAAAGTACTACTTGTGACTTTCCTTCAGCTTAGGCATTTTGTAGATAAAAATGTAAAATTTATATCCTTTATGAGTATCCTTACAAAGACATGAATCAACTCCATGACTGCATCTCTCTTCCTCATAGATATTATATCAGTGAAAGGTATTGATGCAGAAAAGGACTGTGGTTGGGCATACAGTACATACCATTCCCTGGGTTAACTTACTTATCAGCTCTGGCTGGCTGAGAGCAAAGAGCAAAGAATTACAGTAGATGGCACAGAAGCCCTGGGAAGACCATCACCATTCGTTGCTGGTTCCCACACAAAATTGCCCCTGCAGATGAGGGGTGCCTTGTGGGAATGCTGGTTTAGCCAACATGGGAGAGGTGCCTTACAAGCTGGAATCTGTCTCATGGAGTAATGCTTCCTGCTGTGCAGCGTGCAGGTCCTCAGCTGCTGTTCTGCAGCCAAGATACAGAGCACATGTGGAGATGTATCGAACCACAGCCCAGGAAGATTCTCTGGACAGTGCTTTTCTGCTGCAAGGACCAATTGCTAGATGCTGCTTTGAAAGAAACAACATTGTTTTGTCAACACTGGCATGAGGAGACATTTACCAGCAGCTTTAATACTGAGCATGAAGGAATCTGCAGCTTGTTCACAGAAACATCATTTCATGGTACATGGCTTCTCCCTTGCCTTGGTCCATATATTATACTTGCCGCCATGGAAAATAACATCAGTTGTTAATAAGGACACGCTGGCTCCACTCAAGATAAATGAATGGAGAATTTTGATTCTGTGAATTTTGATTCTGTGGTATTTCCCCTCTGTTTTGCTTTCATTCCCCTGAGTGAGGATTATTCT
>NW_010244514.1:26329-29140 GCF_000690775.1 Eurypyga helias | reverse complement strand
GTTCAGCACAGAGCAGGACAGTCGTATTGCATCACAGAGAGTCTCAGACTCTGCAGCAGCTGTAGCAATGTATGCCTTTGAAGAAAGCTGGAACAGCCTCTGGATTGTTCCTCTAACATTTACACTCTTTATAGCTACACTGCACCTACGATTCTTCTCTGTCATAAGCAACAGTATGTAGTGGTCCATTTTGCCCATACATGCTGTCTCCCCCATCAAAATGTCCAGACCTAAGTCTGGAGCCAAGCATCTGTGCAAAGTAAAGTTAGGCCACTTCTTGGGATGTACACTAGAAATGGCTTGTGATGAAAAGGTCAACTTTTCCAGAGCTAAATGACTGGAAAAGACACCAGCCTGAGGTGATTTAGTCTTGTTCATTCACTCACTCTCTGAAGTGAGAAATTGAGTCAGGATAGTCCACAGCCACAGGACTAAACCAAGTGTCTTTCTGAGGGCTGCACTGGTGATTAACTTGTATTTGCCACACGCTGCACAGTTTTGCATAATGGTCATGCATACTGGACAAACTCAGTGGCCATCAACCTCACTAGTAACAAGCAGTAGATTACCACACAGTGATTGTAGGGTTAGAAAGCAAATTCTGTGACTGGAAAAAAACCCCACAGGCAACATGTGAGAAAATACGCTGTTTCACTTTTTTTTTCTTTTCCCCTCCAACTGAGAAATGCAATAAAATCTAGACTTTGATTCTGCATTTAAGAGATAAAGATGTTCTGAAATGGATATATACATGGATAGATAGCAAAGCAAACCAGTCTTAAAAGGCAAGTGAGTGAAACTGCCTAAGTAAATCTATAAAATCATTTGGAATACTAATGAATTCTGGATTTAATTGCAGCTACAATGGACCCAGCCACCTGCCAGCTTGTAAGCCATCATTGTGTAAATTTGATATACGGTGGCTGTGAGCTAGCACAGCTGCCCTGACTTCAGCTTCACAGAAACACTGGGATCAGTGAAGCAATCCCAGTAGGAAATGAAGAGTCAACACTGCAGTCAAACTCCCAGATGTCAGCAGATTTTTTGACTGTGTTCATTTTGGGCTCATTTAATTAAAAAAAAAAAAAAGTGCTGAAAACAGATGAGGCAGAGTTAAAAACCTGATTTCTCTTGACTGAGTGCTAGTCTTTCCAGAGTGTAAAGGCACGGATTGCAGTGGTAGGTACACCTGAAGTCAAGGAAGGTACAGCTCACAATGTGGAAAGTCTGTGGAGAGAAAGCTGTTAGAGATGTGTCTTGCTGCAAGTTTCTCCTGGGATAAGCACATGACAAGTCTTAGTTTCCAGAACAACCATTTTGGTAGCTGGGAAGTAACAGAGTAAACCCATCCCAGGCTACTAATGAGAGGTATCTGATCTGTGGTGGGAACACCTTCATGGGGCACCTTTGGGTTTTTGCCTTCACAGTCTCATAGGCAGGGTGTACTGATCACCCACTGCAGAAAATTTAGTCATGACCACTAAATGCAATAATTATGGGAAAGTCCTTTGCCCCATGTTCAAAGTTAGAGGGACAGGCAGGGGTTGTATAATGCTGCCATCCATCTAAGTCCTGCATCTGTGTGTTTTTTTGCTTTTGCTGGACCTGTTTTTTAAGCTGCCTCCAAGAGTGTGAAGAAAACCTTAAGACCTGGTACATAGTCAGTAGAAGTTTCAAAAAGGGATGTCCACCTATAAGAACATCTACCTAAGAATGCACTGGACCACTACAGGGCACTAAATACTGTCCTGCTGTGATTCTCCAGCACTGGAAACAGAAACCTGGCATGTTGTTCAGATTAACTCAAAATTAGCTCCATAGGACAGTGTCAACAGAAGTGGCTTTGCAGGGGCTGAATTGTTCACTTGCCTGTTGCCCAAGCAGTCAGAGCCCTTCCAGATGTGCTGTATCTCTACTATTCTGAGATCATAAATGCTGTCAGTAGGGCACTAGAGAAGGGCTGAAAATAAGAACTGGAAAAAAATGTGAAACTATTAGAAGTCTTAGGTATAATACTGATATGGCAGTGCATATGCAGATCCTAGTAGCATTAAATCATGTAGAGTATCTTGTTCATGATGTCCAGGTTAAGCCAATCACTTGATCTGGGGCCAAGAAAGACCTGTGGGGAAGGGAAGATTGCATTGGTCTGTAGTGTGTGAGATACACCCTGCTTCCTAGGGCTATTTCAGACTTTTAAGTAACAATTTTCCTATTACATCATTATTTCTGGACATGGACATCCCATAGGTCTCTTCTTCCTTTACATACTTCATTATTTGTACTGGCTCTCAGTCTTTACCGTAGGTCTTAATTTGTCAGAAGATATTAGGTAACTATTTTGAAGCTTCTAACAGTCAGTGGCATGTGGAGGTGATGCTCTAGGGCCCTGTTGAGATTAAACATTTACTGCTTGGCTTGTTTGCGATGACAGGGACCTGGCCAGTCTTCTCATCCTATGCAAACTGGTTAAAGCTCTGCATTTCAGCAGACAGCTCTGTCGGCACCGCTCCTCGTTTTCAGTCAGGAGCAGCTTAGCCTGAGAGCACACAGTCTCAAAGCAGGGCTCTCTATCCTCCAACACAAAGCTCTTTGACAAGCTCTGCTACAGGAGATCCTGATAGTAATAGCGAGATGACTACTGGATGCATGCCCTGTCTTCCTGGGCCCTGGAAACGGCACCTAATGAAGGTGGGCATTCCTTCCCTCTCGCTGGGGAGATGAGCATTGCATGGGCAGCACAAACAAAAAGAGACACATCTAGGCACTCAAACGCCTGGCAGGACAGGAACATACAAATCTCACCGCTCT
>NW_010244514.1:22291-26298 GCF_000690775.1 Eurypyga helias | reverse complement strand
CCCTAGCCCTTGGTGCATGAGGCACTGGCAGTTAGCAAAGTGAGGACAGACACCATCAAAAGCACCATTGCGTTGGTTGCAATGACAACATTGTCTCTGTGCTGGTGCACTAGGGTCTCCTCAGCCTGCTGGGGATATTTTCTGCTGTGTGTGGCTTTCACCAGACTACCTACTCTAGCTCTCCTGAATTGTTAGTGCATAACAATTAATGGAGATGTCTCAGTTCCTTTTGTATTTTGCAATGTTTATACCAACTATGATTATCTGGGTGTACCTATCTTGTTGTATTTGACAAGCTATCTACTAGTGTGTTTAGGGATAGTGATGTGTAAGGACAAAGAATAACACTTCTTTGTAGCAGAGATCTCACCTCGCCTTTCCAGACTCTCACAGGTGTGGACTCTACCCTACTGTCTGCCATTCTCAGGAAATTGAAGTCATCCACCACAACCAGACTCCAAAGCACAGCGACACAGCAGCTTGGAGGATTTATGCAAGGAATGATATTGAGCAAATGACTGGTTGCGTTCACCTCTGTTTTACACCATGTTTACTATACAATGTATTGTGATTGTTCTTTCACCTGTGAGTCAGTGTCGTACAAGCAGTGGATGTGCACACTAACAAAGTGACTTCTATCAACCACCATGCACTCTGTGGGCTGGAAAAACACATTGGGAACTACACTGCAGATCTGTAGGTAAAACCTGGAAAAAAATGGTTTATGGTGTTTAAATCACCATAAGAGACTCCTTGATGAGCTTGTGTCTGACCTGCCATCAGATATTACATCAATTTACCCAACAGAAGTTTTAGGACAAAGAAAAGAAAGTACATTTTTTTTTTGCACGCAAGCATAACCAAGCGTTAGAGCACCTTGCAACTCCAGAATTTGTGACAGCCAAAATTATAAAGTAGTTCACTAAAAAACAAAGTCTTGGAAGATGCATCCTGCTATTTAACCATAAACTGAACGGATTGAAGGTAGAGGCATCCCACCATGGAGGGCAGGTAGCTGTGTAGAAAAGAAAGTACATTTTTTTTTTGCACGCAAGCATAACCAAGCGTTAGAGCACCTTGCAACTCCAGAATTTGTGACAGCCAAAATTATAAAGTAGTTCACTAAAAAACAAAGTCTTGGAAGATGCATCCTGCTATTTAACCATAAACTGAACGGATTGAAGGTAGAGGCATCCCACCATGGAGGGCAGGTAGCTGTGTGCTTGCCTGGTTCTACGCTCTTTATTTGCTGCTGGCCATAAGTGGATGAACTGGCTGCACAAGACAAGTTTTTGTTCTAGTTTTATAGCCATCTTCCAGGTAGAATACAACCCAGAATGGATTTGGACTGCTTCTTGGTTTTGCTGATATCTCATTACGTGCCTTGAGGGTGATCTGTGTGTGAAGCCAACAGAACTGCAGTGGTTTGCATGGATGCCCTCTGGTTGTTTTGTGGTGTAAGATAAATATCAATGCAAGAAATAATGTTTTTTGAGTATATACCAAGTTTCCTCTAGTAAGTTCAGCTGGAAAAAGTGCCTCACGCTACTCAGTTAAGCTGATCTTAATGCAGCAGACTAGCTATCATGTTCTGTACAGAATAAATCACCAATTGCCACCATAACCAGTCAGCCTGGTACACACCCGTAATCTGTGTTTAAAAGCAGCACAGGAAAAAACCAGAAAACTGGACAGGTATTATGATGGGTGTATGCCAAGAGGCTCACACTCAAATTCAGGCTGTCCCAGCCAATAAGGTTTTTCTTCCCCATTGCTCTGAGGGTACCTATGTGCCTTTCTGGATTCAGCTCTCCAAGTGGAACTTGATCTGGGTGAGAGCAGGGAGGTGGAGGCAAGCAGGATATTTTCTGCTCCTCCTCAAGGCTGTTGCATCACAGCCTTTAAGTCAACATAATTCAGACCTCCCACGGAGAGAAGAGCTGGTTCTTTACCTGTGCAAGTCCCAGCATAATAACTTCAGGTAGCTTTCCTCCAGGCATTTTACTGAGGTCAGCCATGACAGTCACAAATACTTCCCAGATTACCAAATCTGGTGGAAGGCTGTGGTGTGTCAGCCAAAGATATTTTTTTTTTTTTTAACATTACTGTAAGGCAGAAGTTAGCTAAAAGATGATCGTATGGAGTGATGTCTGAGTCACTCAACCATGACTTGTGGCATTAAAAATCAGAGACAGACAAGAAAAATCCCACCTCTGCTTCTACTTTTTGTACCATGAGGCTTTTTTCACAACACCAGCTAAAAAAGCAGTTTTCTGGGGACCTTCCTGAAACAGGGGAATCCCCGAAGGAAGTGGAAGTAATTTATGTGTTGCAGGTCTTACGTACCATGTAGGAGAAAAGAGGTGTTGGAGGAAGGGTCAAACTGCCTGGAAACACTTTGCTGTTTGGCATAATTTAGAAGAGGATACTACGGGTGGGGAAACAAAGAACTAGAAAGCTTTGACTAGGACCCATGATTGTAAGTAAAAGCTATCCATAAGGAAATTGTCCCAACATTTCTTGAGAGGGCCTGTTAGCTGGTGAAAAATCTGGATTTCTGGCAAAGTAACAATAAACCTCAATAGATGTGCTGCTTTCTTGCAGAAGACCACAAACAGTTGTTTCAGCCTCGCAGGTGAGACTAACAAGGTACGTGAGCTCCATATTGACAGCTGACATTTCTCAGAAACAGCACAACAGAGCAGAATGACAGCAAAGCACCAAAGGTGTGCAAGGCTCTCGCATTTGCCATCTGTGCAGGGTAACACAACCCCCAGCATTTGTTGAAACTTGCATCCTTAATCAGGATTGACATTTTGTCATTTCTGCAAATGAACCACTTTCCTCTAGTGAAGAATTTGAAGTTTAGACAGAGCCAAAATTGCTCAATGTCCTTAATAGGGCCCAGGCTAAGCTTTCATGCTGAAATAGCAACAATTCAGGGAAGAAAAGTACCAAGATAAGAAGGCAGCCAGGAGGCCCCAGAAGGGTGTAAACTGTGCAAATCTGTGTTTCCCAGTTTGCACCTTGTTCCAACTCTTTTCTATTTCTTGTCTCCCTCTTTTTTTCGTGTACTTCTTTTCCACAAGGATAAACCCAGTTTGGACACTGGAAGGTAGAAGCATTCTTACCATATTTGTGGTGCAGGACACAAGAGACCTCTTACAGTGAGGGTCAGGTATGTGCTTCGCTGATGCTCAAGTTACACCAGGTTTTCTATAGAGCAGAAATAACTGTATAACTAAGCCTAGGTCCTTTTCTTTTGTTACTGCATTTCTTGTTCCAGGAAAACATCTATTGATTTCCTTATGACTTTTGCTAAAGTCTGAATCCATATGGACTGAGGAACAGAGCCTTCAAGGGGGTGTATATGTTTCCTAATACCTGTGGCTGTGATGTTGTCTGGTTGCAGAAGTTAAACAAATTTGAAGTTTGTTTATTTAAGCATCCCCGTGTGAAGCCCCATTGTTACTGTGTACAAACCAGGGAGTCAGTTGAATCCTTGGCAAACAGCAGACCCCATGTTCATGCTACAGCTGGGAAAGTTTACAGAATGGTAGGGGTTGGAAGAGACCTCTAGAGACCATCTAGTCCAACCCCCTGCCAGAGCAGGATCACTCAGAATAGATCACACAGGAACAAGTCCAGGTGGCTTTTGAAAGTCTCCAGGGAAGGAGACTCCACCCCCCCTCTGGGCAGCCTGTCCCAGTGCTCTGTCACCCTCACAGTGAAGAAGTGTTTCCTCATGTTCAGGTTGAGCCTTCTGTTTTCCAGTTTATGGCCATTGCCCCTAGTCCTGTCACTGGACACCACTGAGAAGAGCCTGGCTCCATCTTCCTGACACCCACCCTTTAGATATTGATAAGCATTGATAAGATCCCCCCTCAGCCCCCTCTTCTCCAAGCTAAACAGACCCAGCTCTCCCAGCCTTTCCTCATGTGGAAGGTGCTCCAGGCTCTCCATCATCTCAGTGGCCCTGCGCTGGGCCCTCTCCTTGTCCTTCTAGG
>NW_010244514.1:0-21839 GCF_000690775.1 Eurypyga helias | reverse complement strand
TGACCCCTGGGGGACACCACTAGCCACAGGCCTCCAACTAGACTCTGCCCCATTGACCACAACCCTCTGAGCTCTTTCCTTCAGCCAGTTCCCAATCCACCTCACTGCCCAATGATCCAGTCCGCACTTCCTAAGCTTGTCTATGAGGATGCCATGGGAGACCGTGTCAAAAGCTTTGCTGAAGTCGAGGTAGATCACATCCACTGCCTTCCCCTCATCTATCCATCTGTGATGCCATCATCAAAAGCTTTCAGATTGGTCAAGCACGACTTCCCCTTGTTGAATCCATGCTGACTACTCATGATAAGCTTTGTTTCCTCAACAAGCTTTGAGATGGCACCAAGAACAAGTTGTTCCATCATCGTTCCAGGAATGGAGGTGAGGCTGACTGACCCGTAGTTACCTGGGTCTTCCTTCTTGCCTTTTTTGAACATTGGAGTAACATTGGCTTTCCTCCAGTCCTCAGGCACCTATCCTGTTCTCCAGGACTTTTCAAAGATTAGGGAGAGTGGCCTTGCAGTGACTTCTGCCAGCTCCCTCAGCACCCTTAGGTGCATCCCATCAGGGCCCATAAAGTTCCTGAATCCTGATCCAGATGTAGCTGTTCTAAAGAATAGCTGCAAGTAACATTCTACCAGCACAGAGACACAGAACTTTGGCCTTCAGTTAATTGATGGTCAGGCCCAATGCAAACAGTTTTTACACATAGATTTATATGTATACACACACACATAAGTATGTATACATACATACAAATGTATTTATGCATGTGTTTGTGGTTAAGTACGTGCTCTATCCATCTTCTTGACAGCACTGTCTTCCACTTAAGGGCAGCATTTCAACAAAGTATAATTATTTTATTATGGATAATCAGATCACTGTTGCAGAGGAAGGGAAATGAAAACAAAATCTACTCCTCCTCAAATCCCTGAGCAAGAATACTTTCAGGTTTGAGGTTTTTGACAGGAGGAAGTTGTTAGTTGTCTTCCAGGCAGATTTCCTGTTTGCCCTTGGCTGTCCTTACGGTAAGCAGACTCACAGCTCAACTGATGGGCACAACCGAGTCATTCTGTCAGCCTCACTTCAGACAGCAAGAGGCAAGGAAACAGCCGGTGTTTCAGTCCAAACTCATCTGGGAAATGCTCATCAAACACACCCTGGAGAAGCAGTGAAATGAAACAGGTCTGAGTCCACCCTGCTATAGCCCTTACCAATTTTGTGGTACTTCTGAGCCAGCTGTATAGAAACCTGAGGCTGGATATGAAAAGCTGGTTTTCACCCTGCTCAAGCAGGCATATGTCAGCACGCAGTGCATAGGACTGGAATGTCACGACGGCCACATTTCCAGCATATGCACCTTTCAAGGGTTTTTATCAATGCAAAACCACTCACTGCTAGAAGCAAAGCAATTTTAACTGGCCCCTCAGTTTGTTTTGCTGAGTACTTACATGTATGCTCTTTTGTCCCAGTGATTATTCACACTCAGTTTGATCTTTTTTGTATCAGCTTCAGGTGCATCAAAATAGTACATTTCATTCTGGAATAAGAGCATTCTTCCTATTTTTAGAGGTGTGCTTTTGTTGGTCAGTTCATGCCTTTCAGAAGCACAGTAAACAATGTGAATGGATCCCCCTTACCTGTGACCCTAGAGTCCTTTTTCAGCTCTACACTTGCACCCTAATCAACTGATTTTTGGGTTTTGTTCTCCAGTTTTGCATGCAGACTGGCTCTTATCCTCCCTAGATTTAGTGACTCACCTAAAAAGTCCATAGGACAGCTCATAGATTTTTATCACCCGTGAAGAGTTCAGGTGTTTTCCAAAAAACTGCTGAACTATGTACAATCATTTATGCCTGTATATCCAGAAGAGTGCTCTTTTGGCAGGAAAGAGCACAATAGAAACCAAATCGTGGTATTAGAAATAGTTTCCTTACACAATACTGTGTCAGGTCCAAGCTGAAGTGAGAAAGAATTAAAACGTTAACCCAATAGCTTTTTGTCAGACTACGTAGACCAGGTTGATGATCTCAGACAAGGACAGTAACTCACACTTTATTTCCTACAGATTTTAGAGACATCTCTTAATACTGAGTCACTTTTCTTCCAAAAACTATGGGTAGCCCAGAGCTAATGCCCTGTGGTAACGGGCAACCTGCCACAGGAGTGCCAAAGGGTGGCCAGATTTTGAACAAGGAACAACAGGGCCATCAATCAGCCCTGAGTCACTGTATTTTGAAGTTAGTGTCTATGAGGGATGGCAGCTTTTAGGTCCCTGCTTCTGCTCAGCTTTGGATTTGGTGGGAGCCAGGAGCTGCCACATACAGGCAGACAGCACACTGCTGCTGCTGCACCTCAACCCGTGTTGTGTTTGGTGGCATTTTTCCTCCAGGAAAATGCCTGGAGAACAGCAGCTCCTGCTGCACATGCAGTGTCTCTTGGCATGCCTGACTTCCAGCCAGGAGGGAAATTATAACCCTGTGTATCACTTGGCAGAAGCTGCTGATTTGTGCTCTTATCTGTTATCTCTCTTCATCATTTCCAGACTAAGTCATGCACAGGCAACTTGATTTATATAGCTCAGTGGAATGAATTATATAAATGAAATGCCCTGTTGCCCATATTTCTTTAGCACGTGTCACTGTGGTCATTCTTTAAAAAGAAGAAATTTTTTAATATATCTTTGACGACAAGCAAAGGCTCCTTGGTCTCTCTTTGTCTCTCTCACACACACTCATTTGTCTGTTGCGCATTCACACGCTCATCTCCTCCCCGCCCCCTCACATGCTTTTGCACCATCCTGGAGGTCCTGCTCTCTTACATGTAAGGTTGGTACTCAAAACACAATCAGGACAAAAGACTTGCACACGCTAATTAGCCGGTTGATTTTTACTTGGTCTGGAGAGCCTTAAAATCTGAACAGACATTGACTATTGACAGCATGGCACTTTTTCCAACACAGGAATATTTGTTTCCATGGGTGAGCTACCCAGTACCAGCAGTCCTGAGCAGCCTGGCCATGAGGTGAATTGAGCTGGAAAAACCCACTACTTTCCCAAAAACAGGCACAGGTTATCTTGTGTTTAACCTTCTAGTTTGTTTCCCCGGCTTGTTTGTTTGGGTTGTTTTACCCTCTACCCATTTGAGGTGTGTTTCTGGTTCAATGGCCCTGTAAAGGCCAGAGGAATTAGCACTGTTGAAAGAAATCCAGTACTGAATTGCCCTTGTGTTGTCCGGACTTTGTTATGTCTTCAGTTCATTAAAACCAAGAGATGGACAGCTGGAAGGGTGAAACCAGCTAGAAGGAAGTACTCAGGGCTGGACTGAGGTAAGTTTTCTTTAGGGGCCAGACCTGTTTTCTTTTGAAAATAACATGATTAAAAGCCACAACTATGAAATGGGAGGCTGAGTAGGAAATGACATATTCCAGGCAAGCTGGAGAAAGAGTGATAGATGATCCATGCCCTAATTTCCCTAAGTGTCTCATCTCCAGTTCCCATGGGTGCTGCAGCTTAATCTGCAGATGGGTACATTGCATCCCTGCCTTACTTCTCCATCTCTCTGACCTCTGTTGATATATGCCTCCACACACCTCCCAGTCCTCTGATGTTCCTGAAGAACGATCTTGGCAGGTCCCATCAAGGGTGTGGTGGGCTGCATGCAGGTCCTGCCAGTTGTGGGCATACCCAATGGCCTGTGGGCAAGAGCGTTTCTCAAGGTGGAGCACAGCTTTCACACCTTCACTGCCTCTATCCCAAACAGATGGGCAAGGCGCAGGATGAAGGCTTCTGTAGGGGAGAGATGGTACCCTCCCAAATAGCAGAAGAAAGAGTTAGCCAGATGAGAACGAGGGGGAGGGGAGAGAGGGGAAGATGGAGTGGCAAGACTGAACCCTTAGTTTGTCTAATTTTCTCAGAAAACTGAAATCTTCAGGAAGCTGAATTTTGCATAGCTATTCCAAGCCAAACTTCCCAGGTCTTTCTGGTCTACTTAAGCAAAATTATCAAGACGACCTATAATAGGAGTAGCGTCCTTGAGGCACAGTGGCAATAAAATGACTTTTTCCTATCAGTTCTCTAAAAGCTCACTGTTGCTAGTAATTGCAACATGGGAGAGGATCATTGTAACAGACTGTCCTGTTTTTAACAGCAAAACAGAACTGCAACTTTTCATTCTTTTCTGATCTCAACCATTTTTCCTCTTTCCTTGCCCTCACCCCACGTTTAAACTTTTCATTACCAAAAAAGCAGGACAATAGCAAAAGAACATAGAGGAAAGGAATTACATAGGTGAAGTTTCTGAAGAAAAAAAAAAGGTATGTTTCTTCCATTTAATAAAAAATCCAGAAATCTTTTGAAAACCAAACTTCAGGCCATTTTTTTTTTCATTGCCCAAAGAATCCAGTACCTTAAAAAAAAAAAAAAGTATTTTGTTTGAAAATCATGTCCCAGCTCTGTTAAATAAACCACTGAAAATAAGTTGTAAATATGTGAGTATCTGCTAAACAACATACATTATGAACAACTCATTGTGACGAAATACTTCAGTATTTGGAGGGAAGCATTCATCAAAATTCTTTTGAAGTTATTTCTGCCTAGTGTGTCAGAGTTTACTAAGATGTTTCCTAGGCTTTTTGTCAAAGAGAAACCATATAAAACATAATTTAAAAATAGCTACTTACTAGGATGAACAGATGGTGCATTCATGTACCACAAAACTGCAAGATTTTAGTGACCTTGAATATCAAGTTCTTGAGTTGTAACTCATTTGCACTGGAAACTCAGTGAACAAGTCAGAAAAAAACACAGGCAGAATACTGCAGAGCTGTAAAAGAAGCGAGTGCTGACACATTAAATAAAATGAGCCTATTTTTATGACAAGTCCTGATAACAGGACATTTTTTCATTTTAAAATATAAAGAGAAAAATAATTTAAATCTTTCCAGACTTGGCCAAGGCACCTGTTTCACAACGGAAAATATTTTTACATCTTATGTCAGCATTACTTTGTTCCAAATTAAGGGCTGTGGAAATCTTTCTTTTATGATAGAGTCCATTTCTCACCAGTTCTCTCTTTCCCATAATAGCATCATGTGTTGGAGACGCAACACAGAAGAATTTCAGTTCACTCAGCTTTGCACATCCGTTTTCATCTATGTCTGAGTGCAAAATTACATAATGAAATTTATCTTTTGTGACGCAACCTAGTGAAACCTTGGAGGAAGAATGTGAGTTTGGAAGCAAATTTCCCAAGCAAATTAGCCTGAATCAGACTTTTCAAGTGAAATATTAACAGGCAAATGGTTAAGTATATCTGAAGTGTCACTGCAAGCAATTAAGGGCCAAGCTGCAGTCCCAAGTCCCCCTTTCAATTTAACTGACTGTTCCTGTCATTATTTAATATTTGGAACTGAATGGCAAACTGTAATGAATGTGTTAGCAAAATTAAGTTCTTGAATGATAAATCAAACTTCTCTGTTTATCAAACTGAGAATTATCAACACTGAAGAAATGGGGGCATTACTCAGACAAGTATGAAAAGGTTGATATCAGCAGCTGGAAAAGAGTGGCATAAATTCTTAGCAATTGGGTACTTACCTGGGAGCTATAAACTGTGGGGCTGGGTCTGTCTAGCTGTCCCCATGACTTTGCACCGCAGTTCAATGAATTCTTGGAGACCTGATGAAAAGCCATTTCTGATACTTTTCGGCACAGGCCCACTGAAGTCAATGTGCCTTGAAGAGTGTAACAGGGGCAGGGCTTGCTTAATACACTGCAGACTTTGTACCTCCATCTTTCAGCTAATCTTTTATTGTCTGCCAGGGAGCTAGGACAAGGCATTACTCAGAACCTCAAAAGAAATCTGCTTCCTACCAGTTTTCCAAACTGATACATTTTCTGTGTGATGTGATCCCTTAGTCTCAGTATTTATAGTGAGCATACATCTCTAGTGTCTTGGATTTCTCACACAATCTCTGGTATCTCAGTGTGTAATACACATGCTCTCCCTGTCCACCTTTCTCTTCTGCTCTTTTCCCTAGTCATAAACATTTCAGAAATTGGATTGGTTGGACATGAAAACCGATCATCTTTTTATCCTTCTGATCACCTTCTGTTGCTTTTGGTGTTAGTGCCAGCACTAACCTGGGAGGTGCTAGAAGACAATGCCTGACCAGAAAACTCATTCTAGCAAGCACCATCCTTACTGTTATTCTTTGTTCAGGTCTACGGACATTGCCTCAACCTTTTCATCAACAGCCACCAACAATGAGTAACACACAGCTACCTGTACTTCAGCAGAGCTCTTTGTGCCATTGCAATGCTACAAAACACAAATGCAAGTCCCTGTGAACTTGAGGGCAGCACGTCTATCAGGTAAACTGCTCATTAAACAGGAGATAAGCTAAGCTTGCTCCACCTTTGCAGCTGTATACAAGTCTCTGGATTAGGAGACAAGTCAACAAAAGTTTATGTGGACTTGTTCATAAAAGCACAAGAGAGTCACTATCGTCGTCCTCTCCCTTGTTTTCGTCTGCAGTGAAAAGCCAAGATGGATTTAGAAGTTATCTGTATGTTGATCACCTCATCCAATGAAGAGAAAAACGTTTCAGCTTAACCAAAGTAATAGTAGCCACACACATGATTAACTGTGAATACTAGGGAGCTAAGGAGAACATTTTTTTTTTCCATTACAATAGTTTTCTGCAGCAGCTGGTAGAACCCTTTGCTGTCAGACATCAATGAGAAATCAATCCAAATCAAGGTGGCCCCATCTCACAACTTTGTTCTGTATCTTCAGCACAGGAAGTCACTTCATCAGGTTTCACTGAGTACACACCAGGCTCAAAGCTACCATAACTGTCACTAATGTCACCTAAATATTTCAGGGCAGAGCGCAGTGGGCTGGGACCTGCTCGGTCCTCATGTTTGATACCACCCTGGAGAATTCAGCTGACCCATCCTGACTTTGACTTTCTCACCAGCCAAACTCACAATGAGGAATAGGGCTTAAACTAGTTCTGTCAAGGAATGCCAGTGCTGTCTAAATGATCTGGCTTTCTGATTGTAGTCACACATGGCATGCATTCACAAGGTTTCTTCAAACGGGGAGCGAGTACTGTCAGAAATGATCTTCAGTGAGATCCTGGCATGTACTCTGATGCTATTGAGAGCAACAGCTTCAGCGATGTTTCTACATCCTTTCTAACCACACTGAAATTACCACTTCCCAAAAATTTCATTTCTGAACTGCATCCTCTAATTTTTTTTCTTCCCTTTTTTTTCAGGGCAGAAGATTTCCCAATGAAAAATTGTCCAGGAAATGTATGATATAAATATCATCATCTGGATGTGACAGGCTCTCCAAATAGCTGACTAAGTCAAAAAAGAGCATGAGGAAAAAAAAACATGAAGAAATTTTCTTTCTCTTTTCTTCTTTTTTTTTTTTTCCCCCTCGGCACGATAATCAAAACTAGTAATCTCTTCCTCTTGAGTCAGGCCAGTTATGTGAGGGTGGTACGCCAAGCTACAGGAGCTAGACTCATTCAACATTCTATGGGAATCAATTTCTCTTCAGCTTGGCTTCTTTCTTGCTTCTTTCTCCCTTCTGTCTTGTTGCCTCCTCAGGATGTCCTGCAGTTAATTCATGGTAATTAAGCCTGTCCTAGAAACCCAGCTTAAGAAGATGAGTTTCTCCTGCCAAGAGCTTCCTTTATGCTATTTTCTTCACCACATCTTCAGTTTATTGCAAAGCTGTTACACAGTGCATCTTGCTCTTGCTTACCTCTTGGAATATGTTGGAAGGTTATTTATCTATGGGAAACAATTGATAAATAGCTGCCCTGCTGTTCTTGTGTGGGAAATTTATGTTTTCCATAAGAAAATTAGATACTGAAGGCAGTGGGCCCAAAACCGTTTTGGTCTGTTTCATACAGTTGCACCCCTCAAACACTACTTCATGAAGATAAGGTGGATGTTGTCCTAACTTCATCTCAGTGGCCGCCATCCCTCTGTAGGCTCCTTCACAAGGTCAAGGGAGAAAGCCAGATGCCTCCAGAGGAAAACACTCAGTTCAGGTGCATCAGTCAGATATGTAAAATAGGTTGGATTAATCTAGGCATTTTTTTCCCACTCTCTCTCCACATCGCCAGTAGATCTTTCTTGCGCATTTATCCCACTGTCCTATTTCTGCCTTTTCCATATCAACCTGCCCTCCTGGCCCATACCCACCTCTTTTATCATATACATATGGCATAATGCCTTGGGAGCAATCTCATTTCCTTGGAGAAGATCCCCTAGACTGCTTGCACTAAACCATTTCTCCTAAAAATAGGCTGGCTGTACCTCTCCCTTGCTCTACCCTCATTGCTTGTTTAGTGGATGCTAACTAATCTCAAAATGTGTCTGCTTCTAAACCCTTTTCTCAGATGGGAAGCATATTGGTACTTCAGGGCAAATAGCATCCTTAGAATAAATTGCTCAGTATTGAATCACCATTAAATTAGTATATAAATATTAATTAATATATAAATAATTCTTGTTGCCCTTCCTGTTTTGGAAGGCAGTTTCTCATTGAAGGTTTCATGGGACCCTTAGGGTCCAAATGCAACTTGCAACAAGAGGCTGTACAGACTGACTCTTTTCAGTCTCGTTTAGCTCTTGCATTGTTCCAAGCTCTCTCCTGCTGCCTCTTCAAGACATAGTTTCCTAGAGTGCACAGTGATAAAGGCTGTCCTCCAGACCAAGTTTGAGAAATGGTATTTTTCAGACAGACTCCACTTTTCCTCTAGATCTGTCAACTTACACAAGTTTCCTGTCAGTTTACTACAAGCTGGTGATGCAAAGTCATCCCCCAAACCCTTCTTCACTTTACAAAAAGTTTCAGTTCTCCCTTCAGTGGAAGACGGCATATTGCATCTAACTCCGTCCAACATTAATTTAGGAACTTTCTCATGTTTACTTTTCAGCCCTTTTACCCTTTTTTGGCCTTCTTACAGCCAAAAGAAAAATGGCCCTGTGAATCACCTGTGCACTACCTGGGCTGAAGGTCTGGAGAACTTCGAAGGTTAGTAAGATGGTGAAGAACTAGGCTGGACAACAGCACATAAACAACAGCACTCCCTGCATAAACCATGTGCATGTGCCATTTCCTTCACTCAACAGCAGTTTGCTACAGCTAATAACATCTCCATTATTCCAGTGGAAGTCGTCCCTGCCCATGGCACAGGGGTTGGAACTAGGTGGTCTGTGATTCTATGATTTCTGTCCATAATGGATGCTGAGATTCTGTTCAAGTGTTCCTCAGTCTGGAGGACACCAGAGGGGAATGTCATTCTTAGTGAGCACCTCCTCTGCCTGAGGTGATGACAACCCTTGGTGGCCAGGCCCCAGACAGCTTCGGAGTAACCACACTGAATTGCATTACAAAACCTCACATTTCTGTGCAAGCTTTTGGGGAAGAACAGAAAGTGAAGCATCAGTCAGCACCTCCTATTGTTCCACCCTCACACATGCGCTTGGGTTGTGGTGTTCCATTTTTCTAATGAGCGCTCTCTCATCAGAATAATCAGACACAAGAAAAGTGACTATACTGAGAGACAAGATTGCATACAAATAAGTTTTACAGATACGAGGCAGACTTATGGCTTCTAGGCTGTGTTTTCTAAAATTGGTGAGTGGTAAAGATGCCACGTCCAGGCCTGGAAACATTCCCAGGAGTAAGTCAGGACCCGCTGGAGTGCTCCTGTTATCACAGCTGGAAAATGAGCAAACACCAGCAAGAGCAGGCTAAGGACTTTCCTTCAAATTCAAGCACTATTATTGCACTGTTCTTCCAAGTTGTCCTTTGTTTCTAATTGCCCAAGGAAAATGGGGTTCCAGATGACCCCGGTGGTGGTGCTGACACACCCTGTGAGCTGGGCTGCTGGAAGCCAAGTGCTCCTAACCCTGGGTGCTGAGTAGTGAACATCACCCATCTGTCTCCTGTTTAAAAATGATGGGCATTGCTGTGAAGGTGCCCACCAGAATTCAGCTAGATTTTCCTTCCAGTTGAAATGAAACATTGCCCCTCTCTCTGCATGTCCACCGTGGGTGATGGCCATTGCCCCTCTCACACTTGCAGGCCTCGCAGGAGCCTCTTGCTCAGGGGAGGCCTGTTGAATGGGAGGACCGGTTCTGCTCTGGTGATGTTTCTTGCCTCAAGCTCCGGTCAATGATGCTATCTATGCTGATCTCCTCCATATCTCCTCTTAATTTAAGTATCCTTCTAAAATTAGGTATAACTTTTCCACACAAAAAAAAAAAAAAAAGAGAGAGAGAAAAAGGAAGACAGAAAATGACTCTGCAAAAGAAACACGACCTCTGGAGTATCCTGGCCGCTCTGTAAAAGGGATCAGTCACAAAATAGATAGCAGCTTACTCAAACAGCCCAAAGATGAGGTTCCATTGGGTTCTCCATCATTTGGTGGTCACAATATGCTCTTGTAATACAGGTCTAGGACCAAATTCTGCACAGGAGATCCCACCCATAGGGACTCTATCTGGCTAAATATTGTCTTGTTCCTTCAGACTGGTGAAGTCAGGTTTGCACTCAACAAACCTATAAAGTACAATCATTGCTAGGTAGGGTGGACTCTGGCCACTTAAAGCCACATGCAGAGAAGTCCGTAGCAGAATTTTTTATCCCCAGCTCTTGTCACTCCGCTGTACCATAACCAGATGGCCACAGGTGAAGGAGACATGTGCTGGCAGACCGCTGGGACCTCTGTCTCTGGGGGAGGCAGCATGCCATAGGGGAACAGTCCAGCTGGGCTCCCTGTAGAGGCTGGACTCCAGAAGCCAGAAATAGATTCTCTGTTCTGTTGCCTCCCTGAAGATGCTACCATTCCCCATGATGCTGCTTATCATTCCAAATGTTTCTATCTTGCCTTTCTGCCCTTAATTTTTACAAATTTGCTTTCCTGCAGAGACCCTCGTGAGTGGCAGAGTGTATGACTTGGAGATCCTCTTGCTTCCTCCTCAGTGTTCATCTGGGCTAGCCTGCTTTTTGGATGCTCACACTGTCTCCTTACCAAGCCTCACTCCTGTGGCAATGCCTGAATTTTCTGGGCAGGGTGCTGGGAAGAGACGGAAATGAGCATTTGCAGACACTTTGAACTGTCTCCTGAATAAATGGGAGAATACTAAAGGATCCCTAGACTGCAGGGATTATTGATTTTATAACTATTTCAACAGCTCCATCAGCGGTGGCATGTAAAAGGAGCTCATCATTTATAAATTGACTCTTCCAGGGATCAAAGGCCTGTCAGGGCAACAATTAGTTCTGGTAATTTATCAGTTGTTTGAGCTTGTCAGGTGGATAGAGATAAGGGTAGTTCTGCATCAGCTCCTCTGCAAGGTTGTTACTGTAGCCAGAGCCAGGTAGGATGTGCAGGTCAGTCATTTGCTGCATATTTCATGTCCTCCTATGTTTTGTCAGTCTTTCCGATACCTGATCCAATTTGGCTAGGCTGTCCTGTGAAAGGGAGCCATCTCAGCACACTAATGTCACCCAAGCCAGAGGTCCTTTGTCTCCTTAACAATGTCCCTGTCAAGTTCCTGCCGAGCAGCTAAACAAACTGGAATGCAGCAAAGAAGAAAAAAAAACCCCAAACCTGTGGTCTGTTTTTAATTAGCCTATAAACCATTCAGAGCTCTCCAACTTTGCTGTCCAGAGAGGGAAAACTGAGGGCAAATACACTCTCTCCTTGTAGACCTCACAGTAAAAAAATCCACGTAAACAACATGAGTTTATTTGAACAGACTCGAAGTCCAGGCAGAAACAGCCGTTCTGCATAACAGTGAACAGCAGCACCCTTTGCAGAGCATCTTTTGCAAAGGCACCTACAGAATTTGGCTATTCTGACCAGAGCTCTGCTAGATTAAACAGGGATAAAAAAGACAGACTTCAAGGCAGAGAGGGCCTCGAGTCTGGGGTTTTCCAACAAGGGGAAGTGGATCCAAAAGGTGTTGTACAACATCAGAAAGACCTTCATTACACTAGATTACACCACATTGCATGTGCGCGCACTTCTGCGCTTACATGTACCCATGTAGAGTGGAAAACGCTTCAAGTTTTCCCATATCCTGTTGCACACACTTGCCAACACCTGATAAAGCAGTTAGACAATCACATACATTTTTATCAGAACACTATCTTTCTCATTTGCTTTGTGGCTGGACACAATTCTGCGCTTTTCTATGGTGACAACTTCATTTTGCAACTTTGCTTTCCAACCTACTTTCCACATATAAGGCACAGGTTGAATGCATTTGTAATGTGGATGACCACAAAATTCCCAGTGGAAGTACAAACTGGCCCAGGAATTTCACATTTGCAGGTTGTTGTAAAGCACATATGAACCTGCATCCCTTAAATACATTTCATGGCTCTACACAGGCCGGAAAAACAGCTGTGATGAGAGCTTATACAGAAACAGCTCACAAAAGCCATGTTTGGTCACAGGAACAGCACAGAAATGCTTAGGAGAAGAAAAATAAAGGGAAGGAAAGGCTGTAGTTTGCTTAGAAAGTTGACCCCTGTGCATGTATAGACAGTTATAGAAATGTTTGTGGAGAAAAATAATAACTCAGCAGAAAGTGGTTAGTTCAAAGAATAAATTTTTTACTGTATAGTAATATCCAGCCAACTTTCTGACTTGCCTAAAGGGTCAACATCGGAACCAGCAATCCAATCCATTGCCAATTCAGGGCAAAGGACAGCACTCACAGGCACTGTGCTTTTCAGCCAGGTGAAAGACGTCCTTGTGCTTATGACGAAGCAGACTCGGGGTGAAGTAGAATTAAATTAACAGCCTTAATGCACATTTTTTCAAAGCCACTGGAACACAAATCACTGCAAAGCATCCTGCTGGATGTGTACCGAGAATGATGTAATGGTTTTCAGCGACCCAACAGGAAAAGCAGCAGGCCAAGTCCTCAGCAAAAGCCACAAGATTTTAGAAAGATAGGCAAGTAACATTTTTGGAAAAATTGTGAAAATCTTCTTCTTACGAATACATAGAAGAAACGTGGACAAAGGAGCCTCTGTAAAGGCATTTGCAGATTTCACAGTTGTATGCTGTATCTGCATGACTGATACCTTGAAAAACCTCTGGGTTGGTGAAATTAGTGATGTTCCCCCCAATTCACCCGAGTGACACCAGTTTAGTCGATCGAGAGGGAAACCGAGATGAGTGGACAGCTCTCCCAACTGAGATGCTTTCTCAGAAAAAGCAGCTATAAGGTACTGATAAAACCGTTTTGAGACCATAGGTGTTAGAGGGGAGCTCCTGCCATTGCAAAGCAGCCTGTGTGCCAGTACCCAGGGCGAATCTGCATCCAGGGGGCTGAGCAGGATGCTGGCATGACTTGTGACTGGCAGCTGCCCTCCCTCTGCTCCCCGAAGGACACAGCGGCAGCAGCATCGCTCAGGGTAGGCTCTGCGCAGCCCAGTGATAATCGCTCTTCTCAGCAGCGTGGGTGCTTTGATCCCTGCTTGCCTCACCACACAATGAAGTCAGCAGCCTGATGGATGTGCTGGGCAGCCCATGAGTGAGGAAAGACACTCTCCCTCGAGGTCAGATGAGACGTACAGCCATGAGGGAAGAACCCAAAGGGCATTCTCAAGGCACTTCTCCTGCAGATAATATCATGGTTCTCGTTTTGTCCTCAACTGTGCTCTCGAGGGATGCTTGCCAAAGTGAGTGAGCAAGTTCAGGGTATGAGACAGTACAGAAGTCCTTACTTCCTCGAGGAGGGAGTTTGGTCGTGCAAAGTGCCCAACACCTCCGACCCTTGGAAGCTCCCAGGCAGTCTGTGCACATTTACATGAGCATATTTTGATGAGCAGCTTATGGCCACGGAGTTTAACACTTTGCAGAGCTGAGCCTTTTTGGTTCAATCACTTGTAAGAGGTCTCAGGTACTTGGAAATCCTTCCACAGGCAAATAGACAACTTAAAGGCCTGCACATTTCTGATAAGAATGCAACAGGCACCTTTTGCCCTATTTTGCTGTCCACTTTAGTTTGCTGTCCAGATTGTGAATATCACTGCTTTATATTCTCTTAGTAATAAGAGGAGATGAAAATAAGAAACAGAAGAAAAACAGATCTTGTGCAACCATAGGGCTGAAATGAAGACAAGATGACAAGAGAAGCTCTGATCCATCAAAATATTCAATGCATGTGGCTACCTTTTCACAAGAAGTGCTTAGGGCACTGGCTAATTTTCCATGATGGACACTTCAACAAGTGCTTGGCTGAATTCTGTCTGTGAAAAGAGATGGAGAAAGCAGAGGAAAATGTAAATCCAATATATATGACCAAAACACAGTGCTGCTTTCTTCTTGCCAGACTAGAGGTTAAATTTGTTTCTAGGGACTGGTACATAACATACATTTTTTCCTTTCACTAGAAAAAAGTTAGGTTTAGTGTTGAGGGTTTTTTTATTTCCTTGGGGGGAAAAACACAACAACAACATCGTGGGCTTGAATTACAGCTGGTGAACTCAAATAATTTCTGCAGCCCCCAAAATAGTTGGAGAGGTCAATGAAACCACAAACTCCATGGGGCTCATCCATTTCTGAACACAGCTTTCTTGAGCCAGAGGCAAACTGCCTCTTTGCTTACCAAAGTGGTATTTTTCTAATTTGTTACTAGTAAATGCTTGCAGGGATAAAAAAAAAATCAAACCAAGGACCAAATCCAGCACACCAAGAGCAGCAAAAGCCACTGAAACTCTGTGCTAGCATCAGCAAATCAGTGTTCATTTCCCCTGTTGTGGCGATATCAGAAAGAACTAAGCCTTTCTGGGTCAAATTTTGCTGTTGTTTCACTGGCATAAATGATGCTTCTAAAGCTGAGGGAATTGTTGGCTGACCGACTGACCTGGTGGACTTGAGGCAGAATTCAGGTCTCCTCGACCTGATCAGAGCAGAGGAACTTGTCCTAGGCACACTGCTAAGACATACCAACCCATCGTTTAACCATATTGAGAAATAGCAAAATAGGCTTCCCTATCATTTTTCACCTAGCTCAGATTTGATCAGAGATATAAAATACAGAAAGACACGAACACCCATTCTGGCTAAGTTTCCGAAATGTCGTTCGCACAATGTTTACCTCATGAAAAACGATCCTGCCTCTATCTTTGTACTTTATCTGTGGCGCCCTGTCTCTTCGCATACTTACACTCACCATCGCAGCTTCCAAGCATTCTCCTCTAATTAATCAAAAACCCCATCCTTTTGTTTCCTAGGTCACGAAGGAAGAACAGTAAATTAAATAAAGATACCGGCTGCGAATGGAAGCTGGATTTCTATCCAAGGAACCTAATAATAGCGCCATGATAAAGGTGAAGTCAAAATTGATATGTTTTTATATACAGAGAGGCAAACAGTTGAGTGTGAAGAAAGTAAACATGAGATAGCATTTAAGCAGCGGTTTTTCTAGCTCATTCTGTGTTTGTAAATACAGAAGTGTGTTCTGGTGGCTAAATTTATCCTAATGTAAGGAAACACGAACAAAGAGGCTGGTATTTGGTAACTTCTATAGGCAACATTAGGACATCCTGCGTGAATTATTTTGGGCCAGTTCATGATAACATGGTACAGATTAGGGTTGCCATTTCTGGAAAAATTAGGTCAGAAATATGTAGATAAGATGGAAAGAATTTCAGTAGCATTGTAGTATTTTCCTGACTTGAAGCCTGACTCACATGTTGAAGCCTTGTTTTATTGTAAACCTTGTTTTGATATATAGTCAAAATGGACATTTTCCAGAGGAAATAAAAATAAGCCACCTGACCAAGAAAGAATTACATGCAGCATTGAATAAAAGCAAGTACAGAAGGTTTCATTTCAGAGAGGAATAGTTATTTTTTCCTGTGAAACTTTTCGCAATTTCAGAAATGACCATGCCAGAACTGGGAGAAATCAGAGGAAGGCAATGAAATTTGGTAACAGCGCCTTTCCTTGCTCTTGGCCTGAGCTGGAATTTCAGCCGTACATCAGGTATGTTTTGGGACTGTTAGGAGTACAGCCACTGTGGAAGTTGGTGGCCCTCTTCTCTATATGCTTCCCTTCATCCTTCTCAAATTTCATCCTGGATTAGAAAAATCTCTTGGCTAAAAAGGAGATAGATCTTGCCCATGAAAGGTTTACTTTTTAAGAGAAAAAGTGAGATTAGGTCTAGCTAGAAGAAAGAGAGGCCTGACTTTGCAGCCTTGCCTCTGCAGTCAGCACAATGTTTCCATTGGCCTCAGGTGGAGTAGTTTTTCTCTCAGGTCGTTTATTATAAGTAAGAATGTACTTTTGCACTGCTCTGTGTCTAGTGCCATAAATCCCAGCACATACCATGCCTCTTTTTTTTTCACTGGGATTTCTGGCCTGAGCTATTGAAGCTCAGTCTGCTATGGAGATCGCTTTGAGAAGGAGCAAACCTCTAGGACAGAGCCTGGTACTTATATGTGAGCCAGCCTTGAGATAAAATCCTTCATGTTCCCTTTTGCTTATTCAGTGAGACAAACAGAGTGTTGAATTCTGGTTTTCGGTCCAGCTCATTAATGCAAGACAGGGTAAACTGCAGATTATGCTCCTATGCCAAAAGGTAAATAGCGTGGGGTCAGGGCTCCTGGAGCAGGCTGGGCGAAACTCGCTCTTCCCAAAGCCTGTAAGTCCCTGGGATCAGGACACCCACCTTCCTTGTGCTCTTTGCACTGCCACTCAGGCTCGGTGCTGTGTGGGGCTCTTGCTTTACCTCTTTCTAAAATCTTGGTTCCTTCCTGACTGGGCCAGGCTCTCCTGTCAGAGCTGGGCTACCAGTACTGCCGTCACTGCACTGAATTACTGCCCCAAAACGTAGCAGAACAGCATGAAGGAAATCTGATATGGGCTTTATTCAGCCTTACAGTGTTTGGGTGTGAAAAATGCTGCAGACAAATGCATGTTGACGATAAACCCAGAACAATTTCAGAAATTTTTAAGGGTGACTGCTCTCATTATTAAGATTGGGATTTTTTTAAAAAACGACACAGTTTTATCCATGGACTAACTCTTGTGGGTTTGTTTGTTTGGTTGGTTTTTTTTATAGGATCAGAGATGATTAAATCCATGTATTTTCTTAAAGCATCTTTCCAGCTATAAGCACTTTAAGCCAAAATGTTTGGATATATGCAAAGTTTGACTATTGCTCTAGCTTTTTCCTGGGCTTGGGCCAGGCCCCATTGAGGTCTTCATCTTTAACTTTGATGGGCTGGGCTGAGACTTTTTGGGACAGCATGATAATAAGTAACGTAACACAGCCTAGTCCAATACAGCCCACAAAGCATCCAGCATGTGCATTTTCTCCTCCACTTCATGTATATCCAACTCCTCATTGGCAGTAAAGTAAATCCAATGGTAGGATTTGTACTACTGGATGAAAAAAACCCCAACCAGATGTGAGAGTGCCGCTACAGGATAAATTCATTTGGCCAATTCAAATTTTGCCATGAAATTGTGGTGATCAAGCTTGAAGCTAGAACAAGTATTATCTGTCATGTGACATCTGGCATAACCTTCCCGTGTTGTCATGTGGCTAATCTGACAGAACGGCAATCACATGCACGCACTTCATCTAGGTCAGCTTTGTACGTGGGGCAATCTACTTCCGTCGCCATGGTGCCACAGCCTACATTAAAACGGGGAATATAAAAAACCAAGCCAATACAGTAATTAAAAGTATCTTCAGAAATAAATATTTACCTTGATAGGCATAAAGCATTTCCCAATTTCATACAGAAATACATAAAACATGCATAGACCAATATGGCCTACTTCAATGTGTATTCAACATGGTAAATGTAATGAAGAACTTGTGTGAATATAAATACAAAACACAAAAAATAAGCACATACGATTCAACCTGTCAGCAAATTCAACAATGTGAACAAATTCACTGCTATAAACACTCACCCAATATTAGCCTTTTGACATAATTCAAAACAACCCTTTGTCTCAACACATTTACACCAAACAAGGCGCTGAATAAACCTCACAACAGCTTCTGGTACATCCCCACTTCAGTGCATTTTTGGTGGCATGTAAGACACAACAAACTATTTTTAGAACTTTAGTTAGCCAAATATCCTTGTTATGGGCAATCTTGTAGTGTCCTCTAACCTTTATTATATGTTGAAGAGTCCTTTGGTATCCAAAACCAAAAGACTTTGACTATGCAAACAACCACAGCATCTAACCCACATTCAGATAACTCTGGTTGTACAAGTAAACTAGACTTCTGAAAAAAAAGGCAAAGGGTTGCAGCTGATTAGTAAAGGCAATAACAAGGTGTAAAAATACTCTAGCAGGAGTGCAACAAACAGTACGCGAGGTAGACATGTATATATGCAGTAAGTCCTGATTAAAGTAGCACTGTGGCTTTCATTTTTGCATTTTAAACAAAAGGTAGAGTTTTTCGCTTTGAGTTTGTCCACTCAGACCTTGCGTTCTGTCCCTTCTACGCACAACTGTGAGGTCTTCCTTGCAAAATGCTTTTGATGCGGACCCTGAAAGCTGCTCAACTGATGGGTAACATTCCAGAAGAAGCATTCAAATATTTCTTCAGAAAGACGGCTTTTCATGTATGTTACTGCGAATTCCCCTTCACCCCCTCTACCCATCCATCCGACCTCCAAAATTATGACATCCTCTGCTTTTACACCTCCAAATGCAGGACTTGCTCAGTGTTTTGCTCTGCTGTGCAAACACTTGGACAGAGAGGCCTTGGTGATCACGGAATGTTAGAAGTCAAGAGAAGAGTTTTGGTGACGCTTTGTCAGCGAGTGTGACGGAGAAAGGTTCGGGTGATCTTTCCACTAGGATGCTTTCAGGCTTTCCCAGATGCTTTGCCTTTTGTTTGCCCTGTTATATTTCAGCTTCCACCCTTTCTGGAGCTCAGCCTTCAGCTTCGCAGTACGGAAGGAAGCTTTGATACTGTTACCAATGGCTTCCAGCCTGCAAAAATTAGAAACATACATTTATTGTTACAATAATGAAGATGCATCTCCAGCATGCAAAGATTTCAGTTCTTGATTAAATAAGCCTCACTCTAGATTTCTGCCACGGGATCTTCAGTAACTGCTGACTGCTATACCTCTGTCAGAATTACGCTAACTTTGGCCACTTGAAATACTGTCTGCAGAATTTAAGTTAAAATAGTCTTTAAAATATAGATGCCCTAGAATTCCTTAAACAGCACATATCCAATCACGAGGTTTTTAGTGTTATTCTTCTGGGCTGTTTTGTTTCTTTTAGGTAAACCTGACCCTGGTTCAAATGAATGGGTGCATTCATTTTTCAAGTAAGTAAGCAAGCAAGGCCCATTTTCAAGTGATTTTTAAGACTTCCAGGACCTAAGTCTCACTCAAAATCATCAGGCTGCCTGCTCTTGAAAACAGCACTAAAAGGTCTTCTTTTGCATGGGCAAACTTCTCTGTGCCATCCTTTTACACTGGCACATGGCTGAACACTGAATGCTGGAGCTGATCCAACTGTACTAACACCTTCAAAGCTGACCTCCCCTCTGTGGGGCTCTTGGCTGCACCAGGTGCAGTGAACTGTGGAGCGATATTGCTGCCTGCTGTCACTAAACTCATTATTCACAGTCCTCAAAGGGCAAGCCTGATTTTCTCCTGATCTCAAATCTTGAAGTGGCTCAAATATTAATTTAGCCTTCATTTTCCCTTTCCTCAACCTTTTTGTAGTCATTTCCACCACTAACGTCCCATATTAATTTTACACAGGTTTCTCAGGCAGTGCAAGAGATAAGGCAGGTATAAATCTGCCTCCTGCATTCTAAAAAAACAGCCACACCAGCCATAAGATACAATAAATTCAAGATCTGGATAGATCAATAACTTTTTCTGCAGTAAAATGCAGCAAAATACTTAGTAAAAGGCATTCTGACTGAATTTCATTTTAAAATAATTGGGATGTAACATTTTTTATTAGTTAAGCTAGTGCATGAACACACTAAAATGCTCGGCTCAATTTATTTCTGCCAGTATCCAATGACTTCATACTCTCCTGAAGTTTGGTGTATCTTTAAGCCTCTAACTAAATCCGCTTCCTCTAAGCGAATGGAGGCTGCTAGGCAGAGCTCTGCACCCCTGTCCTCACAAGGTAAGAACCCACGGCATGAACAAAAACCCTCAAGATATCCTCACCAATTCTTCTGAAACTGGCAAGCTGCAATCACCAGCTAAGCCCAGGCCGATTTGAAGGCAGGTGAACTGTGCTCTCTATTGCTACTCCGGGGAACTACAACAGGATGAGAAGAAACTCACCGCTTCATTTTCTTGCCCTCAACAAGCTGTCGGCTCATGCACTTGGGTCCGATGCAATTGCCAGCTTCGTTGAGATGACGCGAGGTTTTCTCCACTGTGGACTGAGCCCTGTTAAAAGTGAAAAGACACTGCTGTTAAAACAAATAACCCGCGTTTGCAGCCCACAAGGTGAGCTTCTTCATCAACCCCTTCTCAAAACATGTAATAAGCCATCTTCCTGGGCCAAAACATGGTATGTATCCTAGCAGCACGAGCACTCAGGTAGGAGGCAATGCTTTGGGGAGATTATTCACGCAGCAAGTGCCAAAATGAGTAAGTCTACCACAATCCACCCTTTTTATATGCACGGCCTTTTAAACAGTAGCAACAATAGACGCACCAGAGATCTTTTCCTGTCTGGCAGAAGTTCAGACATTTCTTGTCCTTCTGGCTGGCACATCGGCATCTGCTGCTAGGTTCAGTGAGCATCTCTGGCACCATGTCCTTCAGCGATCTTCTGGATCGAGAAGGGCCTCCGAGACCGTATGGAACAGTCTTCCTATGATCAAAGAGACAACATAAAAGTCATTCAAATAATTCTGTGGCTTCAAAACAGCCTGGTATTTTGGGCAATCTTATCAACAGGTTTCATGGCATGAGTTCTGGGGTTAGGAATGATTCCTTGGTCATAATTTTGATACAAATGCTTCTGATGATCCCGCAACGTATTCATTAGCATGCTTACTGACAAGGCTAATGACGTTTTAATTGTGATTTCATAAGGCTGCTGTGCCTCCTTGTGTGATACAAAGCAATAAAACCTCATCTCTCTGAACTTTGGTAACTGCCAACACTGAAAGAAGCAATAAAAGTGAGGAACAGATCCTCTCCGCTCCGAGGAAAGCCAGCAGCAGAACGAATCACCAACGTCAGTGTTTGCAGTGTTAGGTGAGGCTCTGGCTCACTATGGTTTGGTGAGGAGAGTGTAGAAATGGACACTGCACATCACCCTATCAACACGCTGATTTGCAGCAGAGCAGCATGGCATGAGGTGGCGAGGAGCCACCCGGTGTCAAAATAAGACTTGTGGCCTCCTAGCTTGTCGGAAAGAGAAACGGTCAGGCGAATTCAGGCCGGCAAAATCATACTGTGGGCATTTCGTCTGCTTCTGATTCATAGCCAAAAGCATCCCGCAGCCTTTGCTGAGCAGCGCCCAAAGGAAATACTCCTGCCCAGATTTAAGGAATGCAGGTGTGTTAGGGCTATTAGGAGCTCAAACTAGGTGGTCAAATCCTGCTTTGTGTCTCCCGGTGAACTGTCTCGCTGCTAAACTCTGCAGAAAAGCAGGACGGAGGGGGAAGCAATAGCAGAGACCGTCCAAGTAACTATTTCTTCCTCACCTTCCCGCTTCTGCAGGGAGTTTGTCCTTTGTAAGCCCCCCGCCCCCCCTTTTCCCGACCCAAGGAAGTGCCGAATTCCCCCCCGGCGCACTCACTCGGGGG
>NW_010244513.1:20680-21095 GCF_000690775.1 Eurypyga helias | reverse complement strand
ATGCAGTTTGCAGCCCTGCATAAACCCTGGGTCTCGCTGAAAGCTGAATCTGACCTGCACGGACTAAGGAATTACTACATTTTAAATTAAACAGAGGTAACTGGAGAAAGCTCGAGTGTAACCTTCCTCTGTTTTGCACCCCCATTGCCCCAGCTCAAGACATTCTAATTCTGAGCTTGTCAATTAATACATATTCATACAGCTTATTGAATGAGACAACATCCCTGGCTATTGAATCTCCTACTCGCCGATGGGTTTGATGTTATACTGGTTGGAGTGAGTCCAGAGGAGGCCACAAATCTGCTCCGAGGGCTGGAGTCCCTCTGCTGTGGGGACAGGCTGGTAGAGTTGGGCTTGTTCAGCCTGGAGAAGGGGAGGCTCCAGGGAGACCTTATAGCACCTTCCAGTGCCTGGG
>NW_010244513.1:0-20660 GCF_000690775.1 Eurypyga helias | reverse complement strand
TGGAAGGTGTCCCTGCCCATGGCAGGGGGGTTGGAACTAGATGATCTTTAAGGTCCCTTCCAACCCAAACCATTCTGTGATTCTATAATTTTTGCTGTGGCTGTTAAGTAAAATATGTAATCTTTTCTCTTACTTTGGTCTCTTGGAAGTTGATTTGACATGTTTAAGTTGCTTTTGGTGTCATGGCTTGGTTAATCTCTGTACGTTACTATTATTACAGTACAGCCAGGAGAAAAACTTGGGGTTAGGGTGCCCTACTAGTGTACGAACCATTCTGTGATTCTATAATTTTTGCTGTGGCTGTTAAGTAAAATATGTAATCTTTTCTCTTACTTTGGTCTCTTGGAAGTTGATTTGACATGTTTAAGTTGCTTTTGGTGTCATGGCTTGGTTAATCTCTGTACGTTACTATTATTACAGTACAGCCAGGAGAAAAACTTGGGGTTAGGGTGCCCTACTAGTGTACGTAGATATTAACCGCTTCTCTGTAGTGCTTTGTTCTTGCAAGACACAAGACAAAGGACAGAAAGTGAGTCGGAGAAGGCATTTGCCCTAATGGGCCAGACAACCATCAGCACAGCCAGACCCCAAGTCCAGCCCCCAGACTCCACCTCAGCTACTCGGTCTGGGAGGCCACTGGATGCCAACAAATCAAGAGTGGTCATCCCGCAGGTGTATCCGGGCGTGTGGATTTGACTTTATCGTGCCATTTATGGTGCTGGAGGTGGGTAAGGGGAATGTTTTGTTGTGATGATGTGTTTCAGCACCAGAGGGAAATTCCTTGCGTCCCCTCCCACATCCAGGGATGGTGACTCCACCACCATGTTTTGTTGTGATGATGTGTTTCAGCACCAGAGGGAAATTCCTTGCGTCCCCTCCCAAATAGCTCGTTAAGTCCAACAGAGAGAGGGGACAGACTTTTTCCTTGTTCCATCCTGGCCAAAAAACCCCCTTGCTGACTCATTTTCAGCCTGTGATTTGTTTGTGAATAAACAAACTGAGACCTGGAAATTAGTTACCCATCAACCGGGGTTTTGTTCCTATTCTTGGTGTTCGGATGGCTGTTCTGGGGGGTGGGATTCAACCCGGGAGGACTGTGGTAAACGAGTAAGAGGCAGTTCCTTTGTTTATCGGTATGCGGCTATTGGTATGAAAAGCAGCCATTCCCTGAGCATCCCGATTAAACAAAAACCTTTAGAGCAAAAGTGGTGAGAATGAGCACATAAGAAGCGCAGCCTGGGGGGGGGAGAGGCGGTGGGTGAACACTGGTTTTTCATTTACACTGGTATTTCTTCGGCCACCTAGGAAAGCTAAACGCCAGAATTTCCTCATCTTTTCAACTCCCGACGTTGGTGCCTAACCATAAGAAAGGCTTTCCTGTCCCTTTTTTTGGAGGAAAGAAGTTTTAACCCATGGGGGCTGGCCCCAAACTCCGTGCCTGGGGGGCGGCACCACCCTCGGCACAGCCCGCATTCAGCCGGACCGAGACGCAGCCTGCACCAGCGAGACAAAAGCAGAGATAATGAAAACGGGAACTAATCCAAAGAATTAAAGGAACCGAGCAGCATCAGAGGAGAGCTGAAAGGAAATCCCGGCTGGTGTTTCTGAGCGCTGTGTGGTCGCCCCCAGCCTCTCCATCGCAGGATGCCAGGTGAGGACGGGACAAGCAGGTCCCAGTGCCCCCAAACGCGCTCCTGGCCAGCTCCAGGAGCGGGAGCGATGTTAGTGCAGTTGTCTCTCCTTTCCCTGGCAGGCTTTTGCCGAGAGATGGGAAACGGAGGGAAGGAGTTAATCTCTGTGCCGTAATCACTGTAGTGCTGGGTCTGAGCAGCTCCCTTGTTGCACGCTGCCCAGGCACAACCACCACCTTCCCCAAAACTCGGGCTTTTCACCTTAAAAAAAACCCAAACAACCAAATCCAAACAAACCAAACATAAAAAGACTTATTTAACGTATGCTCAGGAGTCTGTGATAGTGCCTCTGCTTAGTGATCATGGGTTTTTTTTGTTCAACCTCATTGAGAAGAGGGGACTCCAAAGCCAGCTCTTTCTGCAAACTTAACGGTCAGACCCCTCCTTCTTCTTGCTTTCACCCCTTTTCTCACTGTTTGCCCCCCAAGAGTGAGAAAAGTTTTAACAGTGCTAGCTGGGGAGGCACCATGTAGGGGAGCCCAGTTAATGTCATCTTGGCCAAGGAGGAACAAGGGAGGCAGTGGACATCCCTGTCCAGTTTCCCACAGAAATGAGGTCAAAGAGATGCAGCTCCAGCGTTGCAGTGAGCCCTCTCCTTCATGAAAATTTCAGTACAAATTATTTTGAAAACTCGAGCATTTCATATACCTGCCCCAGCATCTTTTGAGATTTCATTTTGGGCAAGAACAGGTTCTCGTAGTTACAGTTAAGATGCTAAACACCTGCCCAGGGCAGCCCCCTCCTTCTCAATCACAAAAGAATGTTTCAAGCTTTAAACTTCTTGAGATAAAGCATACTTAGGTTCAAGCTAACTTGTTCATACACTTTCAGGCTAATTTGGAGAACTATTTTAGCTGGGAAAATGTAGGTAGTTACACCAATGTTAACATCTATTTGAAAAAAAAAAAAAAGAGTAGAAGAAAAGAAAGAAGTATCAGTACCTCAGGGGTTTGGCACAGGACTTTGAGGTTTGGCAAGGAAATATTCCTGGAGTCAAAGAGGTGTATTTTGCCATCCCTGCAAAAATCCTGCCCAATTTAGTTGCATTGTAAGAATGAAAGTTACTATTCCTGCATGCACACTGTAACTTGCTAGCAGCCCCGCTCTGCAGCTGTGTGACTACTCTGCCCTCACTGCATTATATTCCCACACCCTACTGAACTCTGAATGTCCTTCTGCAGGCTGAAAATACGGTCATTGGGTTTTGAACAGCACTTATCTGGTTTTGGAGCTCTGGGTCCAAAAGCATTCCCAGAAGAGGACCAATATTTCCTGCCTATGTTTTGCCTAGCTCACCTTCTTTTTTCTGTGTGGGAGCTCCCAGGCCCAGGGTTATGTGTCAGCGAGATCTGGTAGGTCAGTCGATGGTAATGTCAGTGCGGGTGATGGGGAGAGCAGTGGGAGGCTATATTAGCCTGCAGGAGGATCTGCAGACTTTCTCTGGCAGCACTCAGACTCTGTCAGAGAGCATTTCAGCCCAGGGACCCCATGTCTGTACGCGGCTTTTCTCTTACATATGGGGATCATGCCCTTCCATCACTTTGCCTGCCTGTGTGTCCAGGGTAGTTTGATGGACTTTCCAGTGGAGCTGTTCTGGAGGAGCTAGAGCAGTCCCTGGACTCTTGCAGGTGGAGGTAGTGTTGTTGAAAGAAAAGGGTTAACAGTTGCAAAAACTCTAGATTTGGAAACCAGATGGGCTTGTATAGCTGATGGATGGGGGAGGGGTGGGGATGGCTCCAGGAGTGGGAGCTTGTCCCCAGGTCATCAGGCCTTGATACCATCAAACTGCTCTCAAACAAAGAAAATGGGAATCTCATTATAAGAGGAAGGTAAATTTCTGCTCTCATATGTAAAGACAGGAGAAAGGAATGACTGACCCATCATTCACTGTGGTGGTTTCTTCTTTGTTATTCTTTGGAATATATTTTGATATACTTTTTGCTGTTGTCATTAGCAGCTGTGTGTAGGTGTAGGTGTGTGATTTCTCAGCTACCTTACCTTTACTGGGGACTATTCACAAAGGAAGGGGCTCCCCTAGATCAGAGGGAAAACTTCCCCTGCAGCCAGGACAGAGGCCAGCAAGGACTAAGCACCATGGCACGATTCTCCACAAACAGCAGCTCGTGCCTCTTTACCCTGACACAAAGAGCAGTGTGTACAGGAAGAAAACAAAAACACTTCTTCCCTTCAAAAAACCATGATAGAATCCCCTACAACAGATGTGAAGGCACCTGCATGATAGAAGACACTGTACTGCAGAAAGGCAGGGTCACAAGCTTAAATCAGAAAGGATCACTATCATTGCCTAACTCCATCCTTCCCATCTGAGGGCACAAAGCTGCTTTCTCTAAGTCCTGAACTGGGTTGTAACTTGTGGCTGAAGTAGAGAATTGCCTAGGTACCTGATGCCATCAAGAAAGGACAGCAGAGCAAATTATGGATCAGATCAGCAGTTTGTTTACCCTAGAATTGTATTTTCTTAGGTGCCAGCATACTTAACAATCTAAAGGCAGACAAAAACTGTAAATGATGTAACATTTTAATTGCAAAATTGGAGGTAGGTTATTGACCCTAATACTTTCGGATTCTGATAATTAGCTATCTCTTGGTAAGAAACAGGAATGGTACTGCATAAAGTGAGATGTCAGTATAGAAATGTGGATATTGCAAGTGTCTATCATGCCAGTGTACACATTACTATCTAGCCTTACTTTGTGCAGACTCACCTACACCATCTAGCTGTAGTAACCCCTCACTCTCTTGAAAGGTGCAAGTAGGATATTTCTGTCCATTTTCACACCTAGGGTATTCTGCATCTGGGACTCCATAGTTTCCAGCACAACCAAGGACCTGTACAGCAGCCAGCACCAACCTGTCGCATAACAAAGTCTCCTCCTCACGACTTGGCCCTGCGTTTGTGTCTGAGTATTTATTTTAACATAGTTTTAACACTACAAATTAGACTGGGGAGACTCATTCTTGTAGATACAGCTCATGCCTCTATGTTCTGCTGCATATTAGAAGGGGAAGATGCCCCTTTATCTTATCTCAGAATGACTTTCTTATTACTGTGAGATAGTCTGGAGATGAAAGTAGCTATACAAATGAGAGGGTACAGACCTTTGCATTTGTATAGTGCACATACCTATCTGTATGTATGTATGCAGTGTTACATTTACATCTGATCTAGAAGCTCTTTGCAATCTGGAAGTCCTCCTACACATATATTTACACATGCCTTGGCATCGCTGTTCATTGGACCCTCGGTGTTGTACATGGGTTTGTAAAAATGGAGAGTCAGAGCAGGTGAGACATCAGGAAGCAGAAGCTATCATCTAGAGTGGGACCGATCACACCCCAGAGCTAACCATCTCCACTAGGAAGGGTGACAGGGGGTCTCTAGTAGCCCCACATCATCCAGCTCAGCTCAACTAAAAGATTACCCTCAGTATTGTTTAACTCGGTGGCATATGGGTTAAAAACACGTCGTGGAGAGTGAAGCGTCCGAAAAATAATCAGTTGCCACAAAACTCTGGCCCCTCAGCATTTTTTCATGGAAGCTAGCACCCCAGCTGACCCTCCTGAGGTTACAGGATGCTGTGTGATCAGATGGCAGCCAGCGGTAGCACGGCTGCAGGCCAGGAACGAGGGAAGGAAGGCTAGTTCTTCAGGTCTGAGCTTTGTTGATACTGGCTTGTATTTTTCCATGTTTGGATACTAATATGCTAAAGGAGAGGCAGAGCTGGTTTGACAGATCCATGTTTGTGTTTGTGAAATTCCTGGAGCAGTGAAAATTTTCAGCCATGCAGAAATCTTTCGATGTTGTAAACTGTTCAGAAAGGCAGCAATTCTTCCTGGAGCCCGTAGCCATGAGCATGCGGGCAGAGGGCAGGATGAAACTGGATGAAGGTTCTATTCATGGGATCCTCTGCCACGCACACCTATTTGATACAATGAAGGTAGAGAAAAGGCCCAAATCTGAACTCATTTTTTTTCTTCTCTCTTGTCCATAAGGGGTCCGTAATCTATGAATGTGCCTCTGAGCGAATGCAGCTTTGTTACAATAAGATGAACTGGCTGAGCACAATAGTGCAAAGGCCAGTCCAGCTAGTCGGCCTGAAGAGGTAGGATGGCAGGCATTTATTGGTGACAGTTTCCTGCACTGTGAACACGTCAGCTTAGATTTTCATTAGCAAATATTGCTGGAAAATGTATGTGGTTGTATCTGGTTACACAGCAATCTGGAGTTACATGAGGAGAGCAGACTTATGGTGGCATAAACCTTAGGAAATTTCAAAAGTTATTCCATTACTGGAAATCCTGAATGTCAAAAGAATTTGGATTATTGTGCTTTAAACAATTTATTCAGGAGAGAGTTAAGAAAGTCTTAAATTCTTTCAGATTCAGCTTAGAATTGAGTTTTTGGTGTTGAATTGTGGGCAAATCCAAGCAAAACTTTTAATGACTTCCAAATTTTTAATGACTTCCACCTGAAGTCACCCCACCCCGGTCAAGCCTCATCCAAAAGCTTCTGAAAGTGAGCAGGTTCCAGTGAATCTAGTGAAGCTGTGGGTTTGCACTGAAACCTCAAACGCCATGAAGCGCACGCGCTTGATGCAGAGTTGTGGCATACGGGCAGGCTTCAAGCGGTCAGTCCAGTGTGTCCCCCAGCACACCAGCCTGCAAAAGGTCAAACAGAGGAGCACAGGGACAGTGTATGATGACAGTCTGCATCTAGTGGAGCAGATTATTTTAAAAAAAATCTTATTCCATGCATAGTTTTCATTTGTTGTGAAGGATTTTTTCTTGACACCTGTCTTGTTCTTCAAGAAAGCAGCAATACAAAATGTGAAAGGCCTGGAAAGAGAGGTAATACTGAAAGCTGCTGCTGAGCCTGTGCAGCCTTGAGAATCGGGAATCTGGAGAAATGTCAAAAGGAAATTAAAAGTTACTGGGACAATTGAACTGGAGGAGTAGAAAACTGGAGGAGTAGGAAAGACTGCTCAACGGCACAGACCCAGAGGTGTGAGGTAAGGCCATGTTCACCTGTGTGAAAATCTGGGGGTGGGGAAGCCAGGGCATTTTATGGACAGTCTGGAAGTGCTAGGGGATCATGTATTCTTGCAAAAAAAAAAGCCATTTACCAGGGAAGGGCTCAAGGTGACAGCATGGAACAAAGGGAAAACAGTACAGGAATTTGTCCAGGGCTAAGAGGTTTTTTCTATCAATAAAGGACATTAAAAGGTTTACTGACCAGATAATCACAAAGCACAACAATAAAAAAGTTCATAAACAGCTACTTTAGTGAGTCTGAGGCTGGGAAAGGCCAATATGAAACCACTGAGTCAAAAGATCTAATGCAAATACGAGTCCAAGGTAAAGACACTGAAAAGATCACTTAGTGCACATAGCTGTATTGGTTAGGAAAAAGTTAACAGGATGAAATTTGGTGGAGGGCAGAAAAATGGAAAGCAGAAAACAATACCAGTGGTGTGGCAATCAGCGTAAATGGTGCAAGAATATGTAGAGCTTAAAACAGACCCAGGCCACTTAGAACATTAACAAAATCCAAGAGAACATGCATAGTAAGCAAGCAAAGGGTTTCCTTAATTGATGAGAAGGAAATGTTTTTAGGATTGTAACACACCCTGACACTCAAATGGAGAAGGGAGATATTAGAAGGTTAGTATGTAAGTCATCTAGCATGGAGTTAAACATTCCTCAGTCTGCTCAGGAGGCTACATGCCACTGTGTTTCAGAAGGACAGTCTGGAGCCACACGTAAGGGTGTTAGATTGACCACAGCATCCAACAGCAGATCCAGTGCTTGCAGGGCGTGCTGCGTGACAATTTCTTCAAGTTTTAAAAAAGGAGCTGGAAGGCAAGTTGCACAACACGATGAAGAATAAAAGAACTAATAGACTGGATTGATTCCATAGGGATCAGGGAGAGAGCACAGAGAGGACATTGAGTGAACTGAAAGGAGCTAAACAAAAGCAAACTTTCATTTGTCCATAAGAAATAAAGTCCACTCTGAAATGGCACGGGCCAAGTTCTTAAGTAAACTGAATGCCATGGCAGGATTTTAACAGATCTCCTTGAACACAACATGCTCTGAGATCCACACTTTGAGAGCAGAATTTGGCAGATACTTAATTTTTAAATGTCCTTTTTGAATATATTCAGCCCAGTTGTTCTGGTTGCTGTATAATGGACTCAAGTGCTATGACTAGCAGAAAATAAAATCTCCATTGATGGCCTGGGCAGCAGGAACCCTTACCTCAAGAACAGTAGAGGACAGGACTGGAAATTGTAGAGTTTAGTGAACTTAAACCAAGCAAGATGGATATCAGTTTCACAGGATGGAATCACTTCCTTTGGAAGGTGAGACTTATCAAGCCATTGTACCTCTGCTTCTCCAAGCATATGTGTCTGGAGTGTAAAACAGGTAGGGGAAAAAAAAAAAAAGGCTTCAGGCTTGCTGCAGGGTAAGGAAGGAGACAAAGTTTCACTACTTCATCCTCCACTTTTCTACTGTAAAAATGAGCTCTTTCTGGAAGGCCTTTGACACGTGCACTAGCCCCCACTGCTGACAAGGAAGGCAAAGGGGCACTGAGCACGTTTTCCTCATTCATTTTAATAGCCCGTTCCTCTGGCTAAGTGTTGGGACAGAACACAGCACTAAACTGACGGTCAAAACATCCTGTGACAGCCCTGATTCCTTTCATCATATGATGAGAAATTACTGGACTGAACAGCAGAAAAACAATTACTGTATCCAGAAGGAAGAGACTGAGAAGTTGCATTTTGGACACAGATCAGCGAAGGCATGACAGAAATGCCAGAAAAGCAAGCGAGCATGGACCAGTACAGAAGAATGGAGATTTCCAGGAGAAAGGACTGAGAGTGCTCTGTGAACAGTTTTCAATTTCATGGGAAAAGTTAGAATTCAAGTATTTTGTGAGGATGTGACCAACCTGTGGCTGTGTCATGTGAGAAGCCATGAGAGTGGCCTGGGGTGGATGATGCTGGGCTATCCGAATACTTGATTGATGGAGGAGATCAGCCAGTAGGATGCTGAGACAGATGCCACCAGGTCAGCCAGTACAAGCCAGGCTTGTAGGAACGTGTCTTCCTGAGCCATCCTGAATTTCCCATCCTATCCCCATCAGTCACATCCAATACTGAACATGATGGATACTGTTGGCAGACTTAAATAGATATCAGCTGGATGATATGTCTCCTTGCATTTTGCTCACCGTCATGGGAATAGGTGAAAAAATGAACTCCGCACATCCGAGTGCGCACTCAGGACAAGGGAAATGACAACAGATTTGGAAGCTGAAAATAATCCACAGAATTATTTTGTTATCAGTTCTGAAGCTGAACAATCTATTGGCTAGTATGGAGTTATCTAAAAAAGTTGCACAACAGCAGATTAGCAAAATTGGTGGAAAATCCCAAGGAGACTGACTGTGCCATACTTACCATTATTTTCAAGCAACCTAAAAGCTTATGGTATTTTAACTAACAAGTAGAGCAGCTGTAGATATCTCCTTTGCTGGTATCCTCCAGGGCACTACCAGCTTTGTTCTTTTACCTGAAGTATCTTCACAGATTGCCTTTCTGCTGCCAGGAGGAATAAACACAGCCTTTCTTTTTACATAGGATAGGAGGTGGTCTCAGCAGTAGGATAATTTTCCAAATTTATGGTTTTTTCCCCCTTTTTCTCTCCAGACTTCCAAAGATTCAGGAGTAAAAATTTGCTTTGAGCCTTCACCTAGTACAACCAACAAATCCTGTGATGGTAAGTGGTTCTGCTAACTGAGTAAGTGAATGAAATTTTGCTGAGTAAATGAATTAAATTCCAGTATCTCTACAAATATATAGGGATAGGATTATTTGTTGCCTGTCACAAAACCACCAGCTTTTGGCCAGCCAGACGCAGGTCATGCTACGATGCCATATTACACCTCATAACACGAGGTTGTTCACTAGGTAGCAATGGTCGGGTGCAGCTGGTTCTTGTGGAGGATCTACTGTGAAGTTTAGCCATTTCAAATCTCAGTATGTTTTATCTAGGATTACATATAAGCGGATTATTTTCCCCCTTTTTTTGGCACTGCATGTGAACCAAAACATGAGTTAATGTCTAGCCCTGGGCCAGTTGTTGACGCTGTTGCAAAGAAGACTCTCTGCAGAAAATGATGCAGCAGAGCAGTTGCAAAATTGAGGGTGCAACCCAAAGATCAGGTGAATTTGGGTTACTTCCATAGCTTTGTATTTTTATCAGTTGCTGGACACAGATGCAGAACAGTGTCAATATTTAATTCAAAATTTCAAGTGAAAGGGGCAAAATGTAGAGGGGTTGCTAAAGACCAGTTTCTGCACATAGTTCATAAACCTAAGTGTGCTGGTGAGAGCGTGTGAAATCACGCTGTGATGATAGAAAAAAACTTTCTACTATTCTTACTGACACTGAAATGTCAAACCTAGAGAGAGGCAGAAACAAGGACTTCTTTGGCACTGATTTGCCTCACCCTGTTGATAGTGTTGCACGTGAAGAAGATCTGCGTAGTGGGTGAGATCAAGATGGTTGGGGTTCAATGGCTGGTTGAGTGCCAACAGGTATTTCCTTTTCTAAATCCCTTGAGGGGCTACCTGGCTACCTTCCCCGAGGAGACACTCGTTATCTGAGCTGATCTCCCTTGGGTTTTAGCTTCTATTACAGGCAGTATTGTATTTTGTGTGCACTACACATAACTGCTCCTCTCAGAGTATCTCTCCAGGATGGTATTGACTAACTGTTAAGGCACTCGGGACAAAACTCTGCTCTGAGTCTGCTTCCTCTGCTTTAAAGAGAGATACTCTAATAAAGTGAGTCCTGTCAGTAGAGCAATCCCACAGCTTTAATAGGAACTACTTGGTTCTCAGCCTAGACTGGTTCCAGTTAGTTAACATTTTCATTATCCAAAAGGGTGTTTATAAAGTCCTAACACCTACTCCAGCCTGAAAGCTTTTATGGTTCTAGCATCTTCTACCCAAAGATCTCAAAACAATTAATTCTATTGCCTGATACCATGGATATTATCTCCCTTCTCCTAAAAAAGAACAATGCCAAACTTTTTAAAGTGGCCCATAATTTTTGGGTGCCTGATTTTTGGCCACCTTTTGGACTAGTTTTCAGAGCTTCAGGCTTTTCTGAGTCTCACAGGTCGACAGCACTGCAGAAGTCTAGTACTTACAAAAAAGCAAACCAGGTATTTTAAGTTTGTTGTTAAAATGATGAAAAACTGGCTTTAAGAATTCAGAAAAATTTCAGGATTAGATAACAGAGCATGGAACTGGATCTGAGGGCTTACACAAACCCCTTTGAAACCTCTCCAGCCAGTCAATAGCTAATAATCCCCATTGGAGTCCATGGAGGGTTGCTGCCAATGGAAAGTCCTGCAGCTGGGTATCTTTGGGAACAGGCTGAAGAGCTCCATTGCAGATGACTTCAGCATCCTGACAGTGTACCCCAGAAGCACAAGACAGGAGTTTGAGATGTCTTTTGCCCTGCCCATAGTCCCAGAGGGCTGCAGTCCTCCTACTGACTAGGAAGGCGATGAATGTATGTTCTTTCCATCTCATCCCAGGGTGGTTGCGAAACAGCCCACAGTGACTCAGGCTATGATGTTGGAGAAAACATCATGTTTTCAGGACCATAATGTTCCTGGCCTGCAGTCTGGTGCCCAGTAGTTATGATAGATTTTAACTGGGAACTCAACTGATCCCCAGATTTGTTCCTTTTAAGCTCTGCCATCTGACCTTTTGATTTCTTGGGCCCCCATTTATAATTGCCTACTGCTGCAAGGAGTTACATGCTCTAGACTGTGTGGAGAAATAATCAGTTTGGGGTCTACAGTCCCCGATTAGTAATTAAGGAATTCAGTAACACTCACAAATTCATTAGCAAGTAGCACTGTTTTGGCCTCCCTTACAATGATGTATGTCTTGTTCAAGTACTATAATGCCCCTCACTAATGTATAATACTTATTATTGTCATCAGACTGGCTGAAAAACTTTCCAATGGATAGGCAATATTTTTGCAAAATGGTGGCAATACTGAAATAAACTGCAGTATGTCCGTGCATAAAGTGCATAAAAAAGTGCATTTGTTTGGTTTTAAATGATTAATTGAATAATTGCCAGGTTCGTGGCCATCATAAGGCTTCAAGATTAATGTCTGCACTGAGGTGAATGGAGGCTGAGGGTGTTAGACTGTGCAGGACCCGTTGCTGTGCACAGACTTCTTGCAGACTGCTCAGCCAGCAGCCAGCTCAGCACAGCAAGCAGCTCAGATAGACATCACACAGCGATGCGATGGGAGCTGCAGAGGTTCTTGTCACCCTGTGATTGGTTCAAGGGGTAAGAGACACTTCTGTCCTTAGGATGCTGAGTGCCTGACACATCCCCTTTTCTGTGCAGGGCTGCAATGTGCCACATCTGGGCAGGGCAGGCCCGTGTCCAGCGCTCCCATGGTCACAACATGACACCAGAGGATGCAGGGCACCAGCCCGTGCCTCTGAGAAGGGGGAGAAGCAAGTCTCCAAGCCAATTTATAGGTGAGTAAGAGTCCTGCCTATGCCTTCCCATGTAGTAAATGCAGATGAAGGTTTTGTGTCAACTTGTTTTCTCTGCAGGGCCAGGGAGTAGGTTTTTCATTTTCCTCTCTCAGCTCTGTTTTTTATGTATGCACTTATTTTATAGTCTTAGAGAATTAAAAGCAGGAGAAACCACAGAGTATATTCTGCTGCCAATGAGCCAGTGACTTACCTGTAATTTAAGAGGATGTAAACTCATTTATTTGTTGATTCAGGTTGGGCAGGGAGGAGTATGTTGACTCTTTATTGCCCAAATTAGAATTGGGTAAACCTCATTCACTGTTGTGGACGTCGAGTCACTCTTGTATCTTCACTTAAAGTGAAAGAACACAATCAGTTCAACAAAATGGATGACATGTAGGAGAGCTCTGAGTAGGTAAATTCTACTCTTTGAAGCATTAAGCTACAATATGTTGTTTCTCCCACTCTCGGTAGGGGGGGAAGTCTGTCCTACAAATCAAAACTGCTATAAATTACAGGCTTAATCCTTAATACCACAAGGCTGTCTCTGTCACATGAGTGTTTTGGTCCAAGGAATATGTAGTACTGTGGGTAAGGACAGATATATCCTACTACAGGTGAAATCCCACACTGCTGATTGCTGTCTCCTGGGTTAGAGGACATGCACAGTGGCAGCACTGCAAGTGGACAAGGCTAAGGCAGAATCTGTGGTCTTGGGGGTTTATTTGAGATACAGTTAGCATGAAGCCTTTGTGGCTTAAAAGCTCACTTGTTAGCTTTGTTCCTTTACGAGATGTCAGTGTAATATATGAATCCATGATTCTTCCTCTGAGGGCTCCAGATCCCTGGAGATCCTGCTTGTAAGAGGTCATGGAAGGTATTGTCAGGAGGCTCAGTTCACATCACTACAACCTACCCATCCACTGGAAAAATATCCACCACTGGAAAAGATTGGGGATGGCTGACATTGACCAATTACACTAGTTCTGGTTAAGAAAAAAATTGTGTTTGTATTTAAATGCTAAATCTCTTCCATTCCTGTTACTGCTTCCCTTTGCATGGAGCGCACCTTTCTCCTCAATTGTACATGTGTATCCCTGTAAGGAAGCACGCACTGCACTGCCTAACTAAAGATCATGCAACAAGTGGGTATGACAGATGGGGGACAGCAAGGTGATAGTGAGGTAACTAGGATGGGAACCATAAACCACGGTAGTGGCAGACGTTATGAGACATTTGCATGAAAATTGGAACTTTGCTTATGAAGAGTTCACTGTTTCCTGCTGTTCTCACCAAAAAAAATCCTGCTTTGACATCACAGTTGGTTGCTATGGAAATGATGATGCTACCAAAGATAGGACTGAGCTTGAGGGCTATAAAAAGTCCTGGAGACCCAGCTGAGTCCATATGCATTTGGCAAAGGCCAGCACAGCATATATTTTTGGCGGTGGCTGAGCAACCCATTCATGTGACAGAAAGGGACACCAAAAGGGGATAAGGGAACATCTCAATACAATAGAGTGCCATGATGCTGGGGTGGGTCGATGGGGCATAGTTAGGAGTTGGGGAAAAGTAGGGTACTTAAACCAGTACCACCCTGGCGATAACCAACAGAGCTCCCCAAAAAAGGGGAAATGCTAGAAAAAGAACTTCTCTGTTCCCTGAAAGATGTCATAGGCTTTGACAATCTCATGAGAGACATCTCTTAGTTAAATTTAAATCTCAGTAAACATAGAATCATAAAATCATTTAAGTTGTAAAAGACCTTTAAGATCATCTAGTCCAACCACCAACCCAGCACTGCCAAGTCCAACACTAACCATGTCCCTGAACACCACGTCTGCACATCTTTTAAATCCCTCCAGGAATGGTGCCTCCCCCAGTGCCCTGGGCAGCCTGTTCCAATGCCTGATATCCCTTTCAGTGAAGAAATTTTTACTAATACCCAGTCTAAACCTCCCCTGGCGCAACTTGAGGCCATTTTCTCTTGTCCTCTTGCTTGTTACTTGCAAAAAGAGACCAACACCCACCTCACTACAACCTCCTTTCAGGTAGTCATAGAGGGTGATAACGTGTCCCCTCAACCTCCTTTACTCCAGGCTAAACAACCCCAGTTCCTTCAGCTGCTCCTCCTAAGGCCTGACCTTGCTAACAAATACTATCACTGTTATTTACAGCTGAGCTGTCAGCAGGTCGTCATCATCATGATGGATACTTTTAGACCTGGTTAAACACCATTAATTTCCCTTTTTAACCTTCCTTTTTTTAACCAAAAGCATTTAAAAAAACAACAGCCTGAGCTTTTCTGCCTCCTAGCTGTTAAATAATGAGGAGCAACAGCCTGAGCAAACTTTATCAGACATCACTGGCAGCTCTTTGGAGACTGGTACAAAATTGTTGTCCCTGTGAGAGAAGGACTTCACCACAGACCAGCCGCTCATGGAGTATTTTCGGATGCTGAGTCACGGACACAGGCAGATTGGATACATCTGCCGGAGACATTTCTGTGCCCAGGACCCTGCTCCCCAGCTGCCACGCTGCTGAGACCTCTCTGGTGGGCACTGCCCTGGCAGGGCGCGTGGGCTGCACAGCGGATCAGACAGGGCTTCACAGGTGATGCTTTTGAAATCTCTGACGTGTTTGTGGTTTTCAGAGTGAGAAAGTTTTCAGAGGAGCTTTCACTTCTTGGAAAATGTGCCTTTACCTGTTTGTGGCTGCATTTCGGTTGCTTGCTTTTTCCCTGTTCCAGAAACCGAATGGAAGATTTCCCCCCACAAAGCCCAATGCCGGTAGTAGTTTCATCCTCCATGAAAATAACCCCCAAGCTAGGGTTATCAGCCAGTAGTCATGGGGCCACTTCCCCTCACTGTATGTCTGCAGTACCTCAGCATCCGCAAAGAGTCTCTACTCATGTTCTATGTTCCATCCAAAAAGCAGGACAGCGCTTTCTTCAGATACTGGTCGATTCAGCACTGAATGAAAATGACCTAAGAGCGGAAGACACTGCTTGGGCTTGCGAGCACCATCCCCAGTTTTCACAGGCAAACCCATCACATCCATCCATACACTTGTTAGGCTTCATTTAGACTAGGCAAAAGCAGGGAGAGATGCTATGCTCACTAACGGTGTGTCTGTAGTCATAGAACTACATCACCTGTGATACTGTAGATACCATAGGGATGCTGCATGAAAACTCATCCTGTCTCTTCCCTCTCCTTTTTTTGGTACCACAGCAATTTAGGAAGAGCAGAAATGGCTCTGCACCCCTGCAAGTTCAAGAGAGGCCTGTAGCACTCCCATGCAAATGGAGAGTCTGGCACAAAACAAGAAGGACAGAAACTAGACTAAACCCCAGTTTCTTCATTTAAGAAATTGTTGCAAGTGTCAGCCTAAGATGAAAACTTGTAGGAGTACAAGTAAGGGAACACAGACTGCTCCTGTGTGTGTGTTTGCTGAAAATGTTCTGGGACATGTTGGAACTGGATGTTCTTTAAGGTCCCTTCCAACCCAAACTGTTCTGTGATTCTGTGTTTTTTCTTTTTTGAAAAGAGTATCTACAAGTATGATGCGATGGCTTGGTAGTAATACAGTGCCTCTTTCTATGCAGGGATGCCTCAGAACTTGCCTGAATCCCACCAAAAGACTTTATTTTAAAATAACTAGCTTTTTTGGGTCTGTTTTTGTTTCCTGTTTTTTGTTTGTTTGTTGGTTTGGTTTTTTTAAGAACAACAAACCAAAACCACATCTGCTTCACGCTGAGTTCATTTGTGCAGGTTTCTGCTCACCTCACTTTTTAGTATTGAAGCTCTAAACCTTGGAGTGGTGGGCAGAATGGCGTCTTGCAGAAATGCCACCAGACACGAGGCTGTTGCTGTAACTTTCTTTGTTTGAGTTACAGAAGTAGCTACAGCCTCTCCCATCCGTGCCTGTCTAAGGCCAGAAGGCTGATGGTTCAATGGATGCTACTGTTAGGGCGGCGAGTAGAGAGAAAACAATACAAAATTCATTGGCGCACACACACGGGCTGGAAAAAGCAAAAAATCAACAGTGGCATTTGCAGGGCGTTTAGTCAGCTCTGGATACAGCTACACATAATCTTCAGGTGCTCTTGGCATAGGATCAAAGTCCTGGTTTGTGGTCTGAGGAGAGAGGGCGGAGGAGGACTGAAGCAGGAAGGCCTGTATTTGACTTGAATACGTTGCACTCAAAATCAGGTGTGGTGCAAATTCTGTCATCTATTTCACTGGGAAAGTAGCATTGGAGCTTGGTTCTGTATTGTGGCTGATCTTTTCAAGCAGGATAAACCCTGATTTCAGCATAAAGTGTACAGGCTCAAGTTCCAGGTTATTATTTTTCAGCATTCTCTAATCCCCCAAGTTAAAAACCCTCCAGGCATAGCTCCTTGCAAGGGTGGGATTTGGTGACTACTCTTATTCCATTTTTTTCCTGAATGGAAGATCCCTGTTCTCTGCCACCCTACTCAGCTACCCACTTTTCCCACTGTCTGGATTCTTGCTTATGTTGCTTTCCCATCTTTACTTTCTAAAGGGACTGCTTCTTCTTCTCAAATACATCCTTTGCATCAGCTTGGGCTGTCCTTCAAAAAGGGAAGCAGCCAGTGCAAAGCATGCTGGCATGAGTCAGAAATCCTTATGGATGAGCTAAACACAGCAGAGCAGAAACCAGGTCAACAGTAGCTCTCATGAGAATTTGGGTATATCCCTGGCATGGCATTTCTCATCTGTCTCTCTCCCAACCATTCTACTTCCCTTAATGGCCACACCTATGCCAGAAGGAGAGGTGTGCTTAAAATCCTCATGTGGACGAAGCAGATTGTATTGATCAGTCAAAGCATGTTCCACTTTCTAAGGGAAAAACTACCTTTCATCAGTTAATGCACTGGAAACATGCCCTTTCTCCTTTTAAATCCCCATTAGTGAAGACAAAGCCTGTGTGCTCTTCTTCAGGATGGAGTTTTAGGAGTGAAGACCAGTTTTTAGGAGTGAGGACAGTGTGTGTGTACATAGTACCTATCAGACATGTTCCACATCTGTTCAGCAAGAACATTACAAACCAGAAGTAGTATGCACCATATGCTCCCCCTTTGTGGAGCTGCTGTGCCATGAGAAATCCAAGCACTATAACACCCAAGAAGATCGAATTTGGACCAGTTCTGGTTTATGGTATATGATGGCACCATTGCCTACTGGAGTGTATACCAGGCCACATCAGTGGAGTGTAGCTGCCAACAGCAGCCCAAAGATGAGCTATGACAGCACTCCCACCCTGTCTTCATATGGCACATCTACCATGGGTGAACCATGTATTTGTACACAGCTAAGACACTTTCCAGGTGATGGTTTCCTATTCCTGCATTGCAATTTTGCAGAGAATATAATTCCCAAGGAATGTATTTCCTTATCACACCATTGTCTTTAATAAAATAGCTCCAAAGAATCAGCATGGACTTTTCCCCCCAGTGTAATTTTTATTAGTAATTTATTCAGACTAGCAGATGCCAGCATGCAGACTATGCAAAGAGCAAATCTTTTCCTCCAAGTGTAAATATTTACAGATCATATTCAGTGGTATTTAGTACTCTGCAAACATATTGTCAACAGTCCTATCCAGACTCTTCCCTAACGACAGCCTGAGATTTGGCAGAGGCATGTCCTCTGTGAAAATATAGTTATGAAAAAAAATGATGGCAGGCTTAATAGGTTCTTGGATTAATTAGACTGGAGTTATACTAGAGGTGGATTTGGCCCACACAAACTTAAAACTCTGTTCTAGGAGCTTGTACCTAATACATGCAGAGTTGGGGGATGATGCTTCTAGGGAGACAGGTCTCCCAAGCCAGCTGGGAACCTCTGTTGGCAGTGGACAAGAAAAGCCATTCCAATGTAGGACAGGGACGTTCAACCCTATCCCAATCACCATCTGTTCTGAAAACAGGAACGTGTTATTTCTTAAACACAGACCTGCCTATTGGTCTCTATTGCAGTCAGTGCAAAATCCCTGAATGGGTTAATGTCTCGGACATAGCTTGACTATATTGGAGCCATTTCTGTTTAATATCCTAAAATCTCCTTTCCTGCACCTCCAGCCCAATCTCCTTTGATAGCATTTCATTACATCCCATAATCTCTGCTCTCCTGACAATCTGGAATAAACACAAACCCACTGAAAGCTCAGTGGTGGCTTAGCCCTCATTTATATTCTATGAAAACCTGGAATTGCAAGATGTTGCAGCATCCCAGCTTTTCACACAAGGCATGTGAAGTTGCAAAGATCTCCAAACACTTCAAAATTATGTCGGTGAGCGACGGCACATTCGTGACATCCCGTTCTCTTTATCTGTGTGATCACAGCTTTTTTTCAGTGCCTGTGTTTTCCTGTTCCACATCTGGGTTTCTCCATGAGCATTTTTTTGTCTCCTGAGACTGGTTTTTTCTCAGTAATGTGCTTGTTCCCCACTACACCGACCTTAAGGGCCATATGGCCTCCTGCTTTTGCTCAACAGCTTCACATTATTTCCTCCATCGTTGTGCTTGGTCCTGCCAGATGATCTGTTCTATAGCAGACAGTCCTCCTCACCCCTTCCACTGTCTCTCCTAATTCTCTTAAATTGCAGAGCTTCCTTCTCCCTTCCTCCTTCTCTGGAAAGGCGGGCAGGGAATATTTCAGAAGATGAGAGTATCCTACATGAACGATAGAATGACATATCTATCCAATATATACGGACAGACATGCTTTACATTGAGTCCTCAATGCAGTGTGCTGGCCAGCTCTTCGTTTGTTTACTTTTAATTAACTGATGGACCAGGGTAGCAACTCCTCCTCCTCATTGCTCATTTCAAAAAACAAATTTGTGTGTTCTAAAATTACACTGGGATGTGTGAATGATTTCAGCATCACTTTCCTCTATTGCCAGATTAGCAGTACCAGCTGAAACCCTTGAAGTAGCAAGGGTTCCTTCTTCACCTGTTCAATGCCACAATCACTGTGTAAAGCATCTCACAATATGCACTGTGCCTGTGTGTGCACAATGCTCTTTTCTGCACCCTTTTTTGATGACTCTTCTTTGGGTGATCTGGAAATAACCCAAAGGAGCTGAATTCAGGAGATAGTGTGCTCGCTCTACAATGGGCACCGCAAAGGAAGTCCTCCACCTTCTGCTGTTTCCTGGAGCCAGCTCCACGCTTCACAATACAGCTCAGACATATAAATTATATATGTATCTGTATATACATGCACATAACATGCTATAGACAAGCTCCAGAGCTCCACTGCTGCCCGGGTTTGCCCCAAGCTGCTGTTGGCTGCTGATGTGCAAACTTTCAGCACTGGCAGCAGCACTAAAAATAGCAGAACAATCAACAAGAAGCCGATTTCTGCTATTTGATTCAATATTTAATTTAGCAGCATTTTCTTTGTGAACAGTGCTGTTGCCAGTAGATGATCATGGCTAGTAAACCAAAGACTTGGGGAGTTTAGGGATTAGATGAGAAAAGTTAGGCCTAGGTTATGGTGGAGCATCTGTTTTTCATAGTTCAGGGTAGGAAGAAGATGTTTGCCTGTACATTTTCCCAATTTTTCCTCCTTGGTGGTGATTATCCTGGGCTTTATCAGGAGAATTGTAGCCAGCAGGTCGAGGGAGATGATTCTCCCTCTCTGCTCTGCTCTTGTGAGACCCCACCTGGAGTTGTGTGTCCATCTGTGGGGCCCCCAATATAAGGAGGTATAGTGATTGGAGTGAGTCCAGAGGAGGCCACGAAGATGCTCTGAGGGCTGGAGCCCCTCTGCTATGGGGACAGGCTGGGAGAATTGGGCTTGTTCAGCCTGGAGAAGAGAAGGCTCTGGGGAGACCTTATAGCACCTTCCAGTACCTGAAGGGGCTACAAGGAAGCTGGGGGGGACTTTTTACAAGGGCCTGTAGTGACAGGACCAGGGGTAACAGGTTTAAACTGAAAGTGGGGAGGTTTAGATTGGATCTCAGGAAGAAATTCTTCCTGGAGAGGGTGGGGAGGCACAGGGACAGGCTGCCCAGAGAAGCTGTGGATGCCCCATCCCTGGAAGTGTCCAAGGCCAGGCTGGATGAGGCTTGGAGCAACCTGGTCTAGTGGAAGGTGTCCCTGCCCATGGCAGGGGGGTTGGAACCAGATGGGCTTTAAGGTCCCTTCCAACCCAAACCATTCTGTGATTCTAAAAGTTTGGACTCAACTAACCCAGCCACTGTTCCTTTACTCATCGCTAAAAAAAAAGCTATCCTGTGACGTTTTCTTGCGGCAAACCTGGGCAAAATGCATTGGTATTGGTTTTTTGCCACCTCAGCCGCTACTGCCACCCCCCAGCCCGGGAC
>NW_010244512.1:0-13015 GCF_000690775.1 Eurypyga helias | reverse complement strand
TGACTGGGCCTGATCGCCTGGTTATGATCACATTTTGCCTTGTCTACCTCTTGACTAAACTAAAGAAAGCATGAATTCCATATCCTCTGACAGGTTTTTCCAGACTTTGTTATTGTAGCTTTCCCTGAGTCCTCCCCAGCTCACCCCTTTTCCACATTCCTGTCATTAGTTTTGCTGCTGAGGGTCAGCAGCTCTTTCACTTGCAAACCTGAAATGCTGTTTAAGTGAAAATTAACTTGTGAGTAAACCAGCAAACTTCTGTTTGCTTACCTCAGCCAGCCTTCCTGTTAGTGTTTATATGGGGTATCTTAGAACAGGAACTTGGTTTTCTCTTAGTTTTCCCACGGATGCTACTGCAAATAAGCACATAATGACAGTGATAAAGCGTGTGCACATATGGGGTATCTTAGAACAGGAACTCGGCTTTCTCTTAGTTTTCCCATGGATGCTACTGCAAATAAGCACATGACAGTGATAAAGAGAAAGCATGTACAGAGCCATTTCCAGGGAGACAACATCCTCCTTCACTTCCTTTTTATGGGCACAAACTGCGAGGGAGTTACTCCTGCAGGAGTCGGGGACTATCAAAGTCCTCAGCTCCGTAATTCATGCTGCAGTAAACAAGATCCCTTATTAGTGAGGTAGGCTCAGCACATCTGCACGCACCCAAACCCATCGATGTGCAAGGGTCCAAGAACAGGACAAAGCACCAAAGGTAAAGAAGGGGACTAAATAAACATGGACATTAATTTATTTTCCCTCTGTTCACAGACTGTGACTTGGCCCCCAGAGCAGACTGTATCCTTGGAATCTGCTCCCATCAGGGCTACTTTGGCAGACATCTCCCCGCTCTGTTCTCCCGTGTTCGGGAGAAAACCAGAACCATCTGTCAGGGAGAGTCAGCCAGGGACCCACAGCAGCCTCCCCAGTGTAGAAGCCTGCCGGTGCACCCGTGGCCGGTGCAGCAGCGGTGGCACGGTCCGTGGCTGTAGCTCAATGCAGCGCACTGTTGCTCTGCTCCTCAAAGGTCATTTTGCCCAGCAGCTGGCTCTCCAGCTCCACATTGCTCACTGGCAGCTGGAAAAAGTTCATTTCAGCTGCCAAAGCGGCCATGGCAGAGGGGTCCTGGCCAAACTGCGCCCGGAGCATCATGTCCATTTTCTCCAGGCGCCGCTTGAGCCTCTTGGCCTCACGCTCCCGGATGAGCCGGGCCTGTCGTTTCTCTGGGGTCTCGTTTGCACGTTTCAGTCGCATGGCTTCCCGGTCTCTCTGCAGCCGCCGCGCCCGCTGTTCATCTGTCTCCTGCATGCGCTGCAGGCGCTTAGCTTCTCGATCCCTCATACGCCTCACTTCCCGTTCTTCGGGAGTCTCATTGTCCCGCCGGCTCTTCTTGGCCGTGCGCTCCCGCTCCAGACGCTGCAGCCGCACTTCCAAGGGCTCGTTCTGCCGACGAAGTGCCCACTTTCGCATGCCAGGTGCCTGTGCCTCCAGCAGCTTACGATAAGCAGCACAGTTGTTGCATACTAAGAGGATGCCTGCAGGATACACAGGGGTGTGAAAGGCAATGTCCTTCCCCTCAACACCGGAGGGGCCCTCGCCCTGTGCCGGCAGGCGATCTGCACTGAGCACCTCTGGCAGCTTCTCACTGGAAAGCAGAAAAGACAGAGAGTCAGAGACTTGGTGCTGACAAGAGAGTCCCCAGACCGCCCAGGGGCTGGAATGAACAGTGCCCCTACCACTCCCCACGACAGAGGCCTTCGCTGAACTATTCCTGCCCACAAACATGTCCGAATATATAAAATGAAGCCACATCATATCCAGGGGTAGGAAGTGGATTGGCCCAGGGCAGTGTCTGGGTTGGAAGAGCACACGAGCAGGAATTAGCCAGCAAACTGCTCCTCCCTGTCAGATCTAGATTTCTCCTTTCAGCCCTATTTCACTAGTCAGTGGATAATCTTCCACCAGGCTGGACACAAACAAGGAACGTTTTGGTTTCTGCCTGTAGTCCTGCTCTGGAAATGATGAACCCATCTGGGCAGTACAGACCTACTCTGGTGGATTGCTGGGTAAGGGTAGTAGTAGATTGTTCTCCAGTGCCCAGTTCTAGTTCCTCACAGAGCTAAGGAACACCTTTTCAGCAGCACAGCCTGTGGAGGTCTTAGCAGGTGATGCAGAGCTGCAGGCAGGAAGGGATCGAGGGAATCACTCACTGGGGGTGTTCGCAACTCTCCTGCAGGCCTCAGTGGGTCCAGAGCCATGACTTCCGTGTCATTTAAGGCGACCCACCTCATCTGTAATGCGGGTACCCTAGCCCCCTCACCAGCCCAGTGACCCTGACCTGTTGAATGTGGCGTGGCTGGTGAAGCGTGCTCCACACACCGCGCAGTTTGACAGCTGGTCCTCTGAGTGGATCAGGAGATGTCGCCCAAGGGATCCCGGGGAGCTGAGGGCTCTCCCACACACAGGACACATGTAGCTCTTGGCACTCACCACAGCTGCGGTATGCTGCAAAATAACCACCGTGTTAGTTATGAATTGCCCAGCTCCCCGCCCAGTCTGCTCAGCGGATACTCAGCGGATACGGCAAACCGTTCAGTTCAGCCTCTTGGAATGAGAACCCGTTACCACTCACCCTCTGTCTGACAGCTCCTAGATCAAGCTCAAGACATATGGGGTGTCACAGGTCAAACAGCAAGGAGGAAACCTTTCTATGGTGCCACTGCAGTGCAGAGAAATGATAAGGCCAAAACACTTGGATTGTAAGACCTGACCCTTGTTTTCAGAAATGCATCTCTGGAGCTGCTGTTGCTGGACAGAGCATGACTGGACTAAGAGTAAGCAGGATGCTGGTGAGGAAGCGCTCAGATGGAGACAGTCAGCTGGTGCAGGTAAGTGGCCAATTCAGTTCTGCTTCACTCTTACAGACTTTGATGTGCTGAGAACAGAGTGCTGACAACAAAACCTGTGGGATTCCAGCACAGATTTCCTGCAATACTGGAATAATTTCAGAGGAAGAACAGTTTTTTTCAGTGGGAACTGTGACAAAGGTACAAAATAAAGAACTGAGCGATTAAGAGGAGGAGGGTTTATTATCTCACTGAATGGTGTAAAAATTTCTTCCATGTTTAATCTGAAGGAACTGCCTGGTCTTAGCCTGCAACTGTGTGCAGAAAGTGCCTTGGGATAGAGTTGTGTTTTCCAGATCTGCAGACCAGTGCCTTGCTGATTCCTTCCCCAGGACACCCTCTGGTCATAGTTTACTTCTTTCAGCTTCAATCACACCCTGGCTACAAGCTCAGTTCTGTGACTGCCAAGACCAGAATAAAGCCACCCTGTGCTTTGGGTTGTTTCCGGATTTGGGGTTTAAGGGAGCTGGAGGGGTTTAAGACCAGAGATATCTCACAGGTTGGAACTATCCCCTACCTGGTATACATGAGCAATGAGCTGCTCTCTGCTCCCACACTCCAGCTGGCAGAGGGGACACTGTGACAGTCCCACCATGGGGTCAGCACTCAAACTCTCAGGCACCTACAGGAAGGAAAAGCCACGTTGTGTAAGGCAGACAGATCCCCGCACACAGCCACCCCACCCTCCATTAGTGTCTCGTCAACACTGCAGGCAGGCTTTGACCAGATCAAGGGCTGTGTGCCCAGTCCTGCTGAGGCTGGTTTGTGTTATTGCAGTCCAAAACCTTATGCAGCCCCTAAGCAAAACTCCTACTGTCATGGAGAGAAGAGGCAGAGGCCTCATGGCCTCCACTCACAGCCAGGCTCTTGCCAGCCATCATGGTTTAACCTCGGCTCACAATTAAGTACCACAGAGTCACCCAAATCCCCCCACCTCCTCCTCCAATGGAGGAGAATAACAATTTAATAATTAAGTATAAATTAATATTATAGTGATACTAATAATATTGACAATACTACTACTAATAAGTAATTAAAATAATAGAAAATAAAACACATTATACAATTGTTCACCCCCTGCTGACCAATACCCAGCCAGGTCCTGAGCAGCCAGAGTCAGCGCCTGGGAGCCCAAGAGCCAGAGCCCGAGCGCCATCGCAGCAGAGCGCGAGCGAGCCCCACAAGCGACGGCACGACCGGGAAAGCCAACCGACCCACCGACTCACTAACCGACCAGCAAGCCAGCGAGCTAACAAGCAAGTAAGCAAAGGAGCTATAGCTCCCCGGACCACTCCCTGCTTAAGTGCTCTGGAGCAAAACACCCCTTTGGTCAGTTTGGGTTGGCTGCCTGAGCTGTGTGTGTCCCTACAATGCTTGTAGTGAGAAAGCTGGGAACCAGGGCAGTATCAGAAGTTGGAAAAGACCTTGAAATGGTGCAAATACTCCTTAGCACCAACTAATAAACTCCTTATCAGTACTATTCTCAGGGCAAATCCAAAAACATAGCTTCATACCAGCTACTGTGAAGAATTAACTCTGTCCTGACTAAAACCAGCACAGTGGCTCTGGTAGGCCAGGCCTGCTCCGTAGCAGAAGGGATGGGGAAGTCGGTCAGAGAAAGGCATCAGAACCAAAGGAAAGGGGCACACTCGGCCAGCCAGGGGAGCAGCAGTTTGTGCTGGCTATCTCCTGTTCCTGATAACAAGAGCTCCTCACACCTTTCCTCCTGCCAGGAGACATTGCTTGGAGGAGATAGGAGGGAGAAAAAGATAAACTACGGTGAGGAGAGGAGGTATTCAGACTGTACCCTTCTGTCTCCCTGGGAGCCTAAGGTGAGCGCAGAGCCAGTACACACTTGCCTCATTTTCTCTCATCAGTGGAGCTGCAGCCACAGGTTGTTCTGCATTCTCTAATTCTTTCTTCACTTTCACCATTGAGCCATCCTCCTCAGATGTATGGGAAGAAACTTCATCCTGGGTGGTTTCCTCATCATCGCTGCCACCTGGAACATGCAGAACAGTTATTCCAAGCGTCAGGACCCTGAGGGCACTCATAGGCCTTAACTGTCCCAACCAGCGTCACCTGGGGCCTCTACCCACACCCTCTGACCAGGGGCTCCGTTTAAACTCAGGCTGGGGCACTTCAGTCCTTAAGTGCTCTGTGGAGTCCCTGGACCTGGCCTGTTACCCTGCCTTGCTTGTGGACTACTGGACCTGCTGCTGTTACCACCCTGCTCTGGTAAGCTGGGGCTACATCCCAGCAGTGAGGTTGTAGCCCAATCTGTGTTGTGGTGGCCCTTGGCTCTGGGCTTGCCTTCCCTTAGGGAGCAGCCCTGTTCTTGCTCTTTGCTGACACTAAGAGCCAAGGGCTAACCCAGAGGAAGGAGATGGGTAAGATGGTCCTCAGAGCACCCCCACGAGCTGTGCAGCGCCTCGCCCCTTGTCAAAGTCTCCCCAGTCCACTACCTTGCTGTTATTGGAAGGGGCAGAACTCACTGCTGCTGGAGTCGGGGTCTTGCAGCGGGTGAAGGGCTGGCCTTTGGTCCCCAAGAGCTCCAGGAAAGTTGCTTTTCATCATGGCTTGGCGGGCTTGCTCCTCCAGCCCTGCAAAGACTTGCTCCCCTGGCAGCCACAAGGACAGAGAGTCAGATTGGTGTTGTTCCACTGCTTTCACCACCAAAACTTGCCAAAAACACAAGTGTGGGGCTGCTCACCTGCGCTGTGCAGAACCTCTGAAGTCACCTCTCAGAGCATTTAAGTACTGCTTGCCTACCCTACAACACCAGCCTCTTGTACCTGCTGATGTGACCAGTCCCTGTGCCTAGAATAGTCTTACTAGTGGAGATGTCCTTCATCAGGCTCTTTATGTGCCACTTTATCCACCAAAAACCCCTGAGATCCCATATAGCTGCTATATGTAGCCAGGTGGCTTTCTCTGCTACTGAACTATCCAGCAATGGAGCTATAGCACAGCTTGGGGGGAGATGGAGGGGGGAAGCCACTTGGGGATTGTGACAGCATCCCAAATCAGACACAGTGCTATATGGCTCTTCTAAATCAAGTGCTATTCCCTGCTATAACAGGCAACTTGCACAAAAATAGTATCCCCCTGGGTGCTTGGCACCTCATCTGCTCTCCAGTGATTGTAAAACCAGGGGTTGTCCTGGGTGTGCTCCATCACCACCCTCTGTCCCAGGAGGACTGAGGACAAGCTGCCCTTCAAGGTGTTTGTGCCTGGAGCTGGTGTTCTCCTGTTTACACGAGGGATAACCTGCTTCACTACCTTGCCGTGGCCAGGAGTGGCCCTGGCTGAACCAAATCTCAGCGATGCTTCATATGCTGAAAACCAAAAACTAAGGGAATGAACCCAGAAAGCTGAGATGCTCGTTTAGGATTGCTTACAGTCTGCTTTGCTGAAAGGCACTGATTGCTAGTACCTCAACTCGATAGGGGATGGCAAACATGCTGAAAAAAGGCAATTATTTGTGCTAAGAACTTCTGTTTCTAAAGAATGACAATAGAAGGCAACCATTAATTTTCATATGAAATCAAGCAAATGACTGTTCCAGGTGTAGTCATGATTTGCCTCTCTCAGTGGATGAGCTGGAAGTGCTTGGGACAAGGTGCCGAAGTTCCCATCAAGCTAGCTTTTGGGTTAAATTTATCAACGGATTTGTAAGCGCTCGAGAACCACTCAAAGCATCAATGCAAAAAAGCTAAGGAAGACACAGCGCATTTGTCATGTAAAACAAAAGCTTTTGGAACAAAATTGTACCCTTTTAATACAGGGCCACAGCTGGCATCAGTATAACCAGGGAATGGAATTCCTGATCCATTGAGAGCGCACCGGTCCTGTTACAAGGACAGGCACGTTCCCACACGCTAAACCACGTCAGCCAGCTTTGCCCCGTATTCACACTCCCACTGCCTTTCTGTGCTCACCTCTCAATTTCTGGCAGTGCTTTAAAAAGCAGTAGTTTATGGAAGATTTCAAAGACCTTCAGAAGTTTCACGGAGAGTGTGGGAGAAGAGTTTTAGTTCCCAACATCCCCATGGAGGTTTCCAAAAGCATGTGAAGGCATTTATCATTCTGTTTCAGCAATGTTGGAAAGGGCTCTGTAGAGGTGGCTTGAGAACCCAGTTCATGCGGGCTGAAAAGAGGTGCCAAGGAGCACCCTAAATCTGTTTGTCACTGAAAGCAGCAGGTACCATGGTGTTTGCTGTGACGCATGTATCCCCATCAGAAGCCATTCCAGTACTGAACGCTTTCCATAATCTGGAGTGCTGCTTTTACGCCTGGACCACAACCTCACATCGGTGACCGGGACTGAGATACGGACTGTGTGAACAGCAGACGCGACAGAACTGCAGTGCCTCTCCAAGTAGCAGATACCCACAAACCACCAGGATAAAAGCCCAAAGACCAAAAAAGCAACACAAAGAAGAACCATGGTGAAATGAGGAAACATGCAGAATACAGGACAGATGTAAAAGAGACATGCTACCTGTGACAGAGTTACTAAACAGGATTCCCAAACACCACCGTAACTGCTAGTGGAAGCAGTTACGTGTTTGTTTTCTTCCCCCTTTCCTCTCCCTGAGGGCTAATGTTTCCACCGAGCAGCAGCCTGGAGTCTAATGGCAGGCAGGTTCCTGTTCAGATACACATGCAGTCTGCAGGATTTTAACAACTGTGCTCTGTATATGAGGTGACTGAGGAGGGAACTCCTACCAGGAACACTGTCATCAATCACAGCAACCAAGAGAGCAAGCGTGCCTGGCAGTGGCCTTCCTGTACAGCACACCCAGAACCCAGTTGGCGTTGATTCAGCGCCTTCCTGTACAGCACACCCAGAACTCGGTGCTGATTCAGTGCAGTGCAGAGCACTATCAGCTGCCAGCCAGAAAGGCAAACTGGTAACCAACCCAGTGCTGGTAGCAGACCTCATGTGTTCTCTGCTAGCCTGTACCTAAAAGGCATCGTGAGATTGGGAAAGACAAAGTTTTTACAGTGCTATCTTCAGCTTACACAGAATTTCTTGCATATCAAACTAGTATTGTCTCCAAAAGAACTTAGTCCATCCTAAGTTCTACTTTCACGAAGCTTCAGATCTTTAATGTTTGACAGGTACAGGGTTATACTTTCATTGTTTCTGCACACACACGCTCACACACAGACACACCCCCACCTCCACCCCCTGTTGCAGACACTTACATTCATTTGGAAAGGGAATAAGACAGGCAACAACTTTAGGATCACTGCTATTAGTAATGGATGTTATGCTCAGTATTGAATTCACAGACTCTTCTCCAGAAGTTTCTTTATTAAATACAGAAAGGGCTGCAGGCTGACCACAACGCCAAAACAAGTCACTGTATTTGTTTTACAAACAGCTAGAGACGTAGGACAGTGAAAGATCATACAAATGCCTCTGCTTTGCATTCCAGTTCTCCTCTCCATAATCTTGTGAGTGGGGTGCCAGGTGCGCAGCTGTGGAGGTGGGGGGCAGCCCTGTGGTACTGTGCAACGGGGGCAGGTAGGACTGCTAGGATCTGGTGGTGTATCAACTTGGTAGCCAGAAAGGATTTTACTCCTGAGCCCTTCCCTTCTGGAACTGTATGAATGCAGGGTAACTCTCAGGTGTTCTGGAAAACAAACACACAAACAAACAACCCCCACCCCAAAATCCACAAAAGAAAATCAAAAGAAACCGCATCATTCCCCTGTCTTTCTTCCTAAACAGAAAGATCTCTCAGAGATTAATCACTTCATTCCCTCCTTGTACATCAATTTAAAGTCCCTGTTCATGTAGGTCTTCTCTGTGTTCCTTTCCTGGACCTGAAATCTGCAAGTCTTTCCACCACTGTGGATCTAGTCCACCTGCCCCATCGCTATTCTGGGTTGTCCACACTGCTGTAGTGGTTACTGAAATGAAAAACAACACAATTGAAAGGGTTAACAATGGCAGCCCACAGAGCCCTTTAAGAATCAAGGATTTTGATGCAAGTAACATTTCTGCTTGGATTTGAATACTGGAACTACTCCTTGCAAGATACTTTCCCTTCAAAGCAGGAATACAGACAGCAGAACTGAAGGAACACCGAAGAGCACAGAATGTGTGTGTATCAGAGGGAGAGGGAAGGAAATAAGGATTAACAGGATATTTGGACCATGATAGATAGATCTAGGAAGTGGGAATTAACTTGACTAACAAAAGCTGTTCTGAAGAGTTCTAAAATAAGCATCCCTTGCAAAGGGTAGGAGCAATACAAAGAAAAACAGCTCATGGGACAGCAAGGACAGCAAATAGAAGCACACGCTACCGCCTGCAGTGCATTTTTGGCAAGCACAAGAACAGCGAGTAGCCAATATCCAATGGAGTGACAGTGCAGCAATGGATGGGCTTGAATGCAAGATGAGATGAACTGCTTAGAGAGATTTCATACTTTAGACTCTGGGAGAAAATAAAGACCAGATTGAACTAATTAAGATATCTCCACAGGGACAACATGAACGTACTGTGATTTTCAGTTCAGTGTGGAACGGGCAATGCAGTAAGTACATTCCAGTATTACAGCTTTATCTGTTGACACTTTGTCAGGTGTGCGTGTTTTTCATGCACCATGTGGCAAAACAAAATTAAATTACTGAGCCAATTACTGCTGCAGCCCTGCCAAAGGGGAAATGACTACAATTAAAACTGTGAAGGACTGGCCATCATGCCCAATGCGACTTTTGACACAACAGTCATTTTTACCATTGTTTCTGTGTGATTTTGCATTTCCTTAACACATCAGCTTCCATTTGAAACTGGTTTTGACTTGTAACACACAGCTTCCCAGCCGGTCGCTCTGCATGCCAAACACAGTGATTCTGTGCTAAGTGAGGACAGCAAACCATGTTGTGTGAGCAGGGTTAAATGAGGGCCATGCCAAGCCTGGAAAGTAACCCTGGAAAGAGGTGGCACCGAGCAAGCCAGGGAGAGGAGAACTGCAGCTGTCGCTTGCCCTAGTGAATCCAAGAAGGAAGATAACATGGAGCAGCCATGCAAGGAAGAAGTAGGCACCGTCCTCCCACAAATTCACCCAGTTAGATATTCAGAGTGGTATTTGTGCAAATCCAAGAAGCACCTTCCCAGCCCCGCAGCCTGCCAAATCAGACCCCAGCTGCAGACAACTGCGTAAAAAGCTGCATACCTGCTGTCCCTTTTATTCCTCTCCTCCCAACCACTTCAGTCCCTGTGAAGAAGTCTCAGTAACGTGTCTGCTATGTCTCAGCCTGACTTCTCACTCTGCTGGCTCACACACTTCTTGGAGCTGATGCTCTCTCCGATTATCCTCGTCAGTGCACTGCATGGCATTTCTGGGCCTTCCAGACACACAGCAGGCTAGATAGACAGAGAAGTCCCAACGATTTGGTGGTGTTCATCATACGACAGACAAGATTTTCTATCCCAAGGTGGAGACATTGCCACTGACATTTTCCTGGTATCCTTCAGTCCCTTTATTTTCTTGTGGTCCTACTTGCTGCTCCTGTTGAAGAGGTGCTCTGTAGCAATGTACCGCATGTGAAGGAGGTGAACAGATCCCAGAATTCCTCTCTATCGCATACCAGATGCCATAACCTCAACCTCATGCCTGCTGGTAGCATGTTTGTCAGATCCAAAACTGGAGACAGTCACTTGTATTGCAGATAAAAAAAGCAATGTTCACTCTGAAAACAGTGCACAACTGAACCCCATAACATGTACAGCTTTGTGTATAAGAATACAAGCTTCTGAAGAACATGACCCTTACACAGTGGGGTGCAGAAAACAGCTCGCCTAAAGATCACGGAAACCCTACCTGCACCTTTAGAGCTGTTGTAGCCCTTGGTTTCCATACACGAGGCCACAGCTCCACACCAGGGGAGACTGCATTCCTTGTGTAAGTCTGATCTAAATGGCAGCATCTGGGCACTCTTGGAGGCAAATGTGTGTGGACACAAGATGTGTTACTAGCATCACAGGACATACTGAATTTATTTAATGACTTTGGAATTGTCTTCCTTAATGTACTATGGGGCAAATCAAAGCTATACTCTGTCCACTCCTGAACCCAGGGCCCAGAAGCAGGAATTGGAGAGCACAAGCCAGTGCACATGCCAAAAGTCACTCCTCAAGGCCTTTACACTAGCCACCAAAGAAAGCTTTGTCAGCTCTCCAATGCACAGTTCTAGCAGCCAGTGGGGCTTTCAAGTCCCAGACAGAGATAATTCTCCCCAGCACACTTGCTAAGTGTGCAAAGCGTTAGGTTGCATCACTGTATTTTCCCCTAGTACAGAGAACAGCATGCAGAGATTCCTGTTGCTGTACCCCCACAAAACAGGCAGCACAGAGAAAGACATGCAAGCCAGCAGCACGAGCCAAGTGAGGCAGTGTTAGGGCTGCAGCATTCAGCTCTCTGTCCCATACTGCTGACAGCTACGACAGCTTAGCAATACCTAGAGCCCTCTCATCAGCCTTGCTTTCACATGTCTACAGAACTGGAAATTTGTTTTCCCTCATTCCAGCCCAAATTCCAAACATGTCTCCAGCCACAGCTGGGTATGCAGAATGGTATAGCTTCAATCCCCCCAACATCCCTCTGCTGCATTCCGTCAAACAAAAGCCCTGTATGAGCAGCTTCCCCTTTGCAGCCAAACACCCCTACGTGCCTCCCAGCTCCGCTAACATTCCTCCGTAGCCTGCCCACAAGAAGTGCTGGTGCACAGCATCTTCGGCCCTTTCACTACCTAACCCTAACCCAGGGTCTTGACAATCCTGGAGAAAGAGATCTGTCCTATCAGCTCAGCTCATGAATGATCTGACAGCATTTATCTGTCCAGTAAATTACTTTACCACAGCCCATTCCCTGCAAGGAAAGAGCAAATGGCTTTACTTACATTATCTGGTAGGAAATTGAGGTACAGTGAGCTTAAGTAACATCTCCAAAGCCAGTCAGTTGAGTCTGTGGGAGGGCAAATATCAGAACCCAGGAATTCCTGGCTTTAAGCTGCACACTCAGACTACCTCACCACCTCTGCTACCCCAGATGGGCCAGAGCCCTGAAGTCACATTTCTTTGTACACTAACTTGCGCTCATGACAGTGTGAACGCAAAGCACAGCTACAGGCCCTGCACATACACACCTACCTTTACAGCATCAGTTGTTTGTTCAAGCCTACCCCTGTCCTGCCACGCCAGGACACAGCCAGCTCCCCTGACGCACAGAGCTCAGTTTCTCTTCTCACAGTCCCCAAGATGAAACATGAATAACCACCATTCCCCCCAGACTGTCCCTTGTCATCATTCCCCTCCTCCCCGTCTCACTCCACAATAATCCAGCTAGGGCAAGGATCCCACAGGGCTGTGTAATGTCATACTCACAGTGAACTTTGTTAGGAGTGGTCTGTTTCCGACGGGACATGTTTCCCTGACCTGGGAGCACAGTGCTGGTTCCCTCAGCAGAGGGCTCACCTGAGAAGAGAAGAGCCTGTCACACACACCACTGGAACCTTCTGAGCCTCTGGCCAAATGAAGCTGGCGGTCTCAGCGGCATTCCCCATCCTTCTGCCTACAGTGCTCGCTCTTTTATTCAGCGCCAGCATCCAATACAATCCACAAGCATTCCACACACCACTGTGTATGGGCAGTCCCACACAGTTCTCAAGCAAAGTTATAAGCAATCCTCTCCCCAGCACACAAAAAGTTAAGCCTGTCCCACTTCAAGAGTGACTGCAATCCCAGCCCAAACACCCTTCTCCCTCCTGTTTGTTCCCACGGCTGACAGGGCAAGAGCCTAATCAAACCTGCAGCCCCTGCCCTAACCTCTAGACCCCCACCCAGAGAGGGAACGAGGGGGCGCGAGGCCCCACCATGCCCAGAAGGCTGGCCTCGGCCACCGGATCACCCAGCCCAGGCAGACAGGGGGACCGGCCGCCCCACTGCCACAGTTCCAGACACAGCAGCAGCTGACAGGGCCGTGCGGACGGTCCAGGGACAGGTCTCGGCCCAGACTTATGCTCCACAAAGGGCCTGACCTCCCCATCTTGGAGACAGGCACGAGGAGAGGGAAACAGCGGGGCTGCTG
>NW_010244511.1:5388-23154 GCF_000690775.1 Eurypyga helias | reverse complement strand
GGGTTGGAACTGGATGGTCTTTAAGGTCCCTTCCAACCCAAACCATTCCATGATGCTGTGATTTCCTGCAGAGCTGTCCTGTCCCTCTCCCCATACTGCCTGCCACTGCGGGCACAAATCCCCTCTTCCCTCCCGAGAGGAATAAAATAACCCACGGCTGCCCTTCCCGGTGCTTGCATGGCTCCAAGGTGATGGGCCGAGGCTGGCTCCGCAGCGGCGGGAACACGCGACGCAGGGTGCTGTCCCCAGCCGCCGAGGCACGATGCGACGTGAGAAGTGCAGTGCTGTACCCACTGCTCAACAGAAGGGTTATCCAGGGCAGGAGCAAATGAAGTGGCTATGGAAAGTGACTCACGTCACAGGGCTATCAGCGTAGTTGGGAGCTTAGAACTGACCAAAACAGCATCAGGAACAAACTTCTTCCATGTGGTGCTCACTATACAGCACCTCTTCCCGTTTATAGAAAACCATGGAAGCGATGCACATTGGTCACCTCATTTCGCATCTTCTTCAGGAGCGCAGAGTATAGTCATGATGCCCACTCTAATACCTAATCCGTTTCTTGTAATTCCTGCAGTTCTGCAAAGCCAGGTGGTTATTTCAGTTTCTTACACTGAGCTCCCTACACTTTTGGCTCATCCCTGTATGTTCACAGGTACTCCCCATCTGAATGATAAAAAGATTCCAGTGAAGTTCAAAGAATAACTAGCTCCGCTTACGCCCTCATGAAAAATAAAGGGTACCTCGTTGATTAAACTGGAAATGTTGGTAGGTTTCCATAGCTGGAAAAAAAGGAACAGAACTTTGTATTGCAAACAAAACACAGGAGGACTATGGCTAGGAGACAGAAATGAAAAAGAGGATGGTACTGAGTAATCAAATCTGTAAAGATGTAAGTGCAGGGTTTTGGAGAATAAGGAAAAGTCAAAACTCAGTTGAAGCTATTTGAAAAATGCCATGTCCTTCTGATATTATGTTCACCACAGGCAATGCAAGAGGGAATTAAAAAAAGCTAACAAAGCCCAAAAGAAAGATAAGAACATGCACTGTAAATAGGAAAGTGAAAGATAAGGTTAAAAATGGATTAATTAAGATGAAGAAAACATCACAGACAGACTTGCCAAAAAGAGAATAGACTGTGAGTCAGGGGATGCTAGAGGAAGAAAATCTGATCAGGTGATGGTCCCGCAGTTATAGGAAGGACAGAGATAGGATGGTTAGGTTTAAGTGAAGAAAAGGAAGGACTGAAATTAGAAGACTGATAAAAAGCCTTTGGAAGTGGAATGAGATGCATGCATCTGTGGAATATCAACCACATTTGTCTTTCAGAGAATCAGTACGATGAGCTGGGTATTGGTGATTAGATATTACCTCAGAGTATCCAAAAGGGCACGGATCCTTATGTTGCCAGTGTGCTGCTAATAAAACAGACTTGTAGGAAAAAATCCCAAACCAAACCAAATGGATACTGCCCAGCAATACATTGAACAGTCCTGTTTAAAAACAGCAACTGTGAAAAACCCTTTGTTTGCTACTTGTGAATGTAAGGCATGTAGGTCCCTTTTGAAAACTGTGCGGTAAGCTGGACACAAATCCAGCAGCAGAGACAGAGCGCTGGAAATGAGAGTTGTGGCGTGGTGCAGGGTGAGACAGGACAGTGCAGGACATAGGAAAAGTCCGTGATGACATGCACAGAAAGGGGTCCTTTTGAGTGGCCTAGTTGGTGAGGAGTTCTGTTGTAAAAAAAATAAAAAAATAAAAAAAGAGGAACAATTTGATTTTGACATAGAAAAAGGCATTTTCTTTTTGATTTTGTTTAGTGGAGCAAACCCCAAACAGCAGACAGGTGAGGCATTCAGTTGCTGCTTTGTACTGTGTTTAAATGGTATTGATGTTTAGGAGGACACTTTTGAGATTGCGTAGTTTTGCCACCAAGAGTTTAATAATTTAGTAATAGGTTTGTAAAATGATGAAAATGTGGAAAGATATCAGATGTATAACAAATGAAGTAAGACATCCCAATGCACTGTGGGATGTATGTATCTGAACATGAATTTTAGATCGTAAGGGGAGGGAGTATATTCTTCAGTGTTTTCTTCTGGATAGTATCTTTTACATGCATCAGTTTTCTTGCTCTGCAAGGTCAAACAGAAACCAAATGTTAAAAGGAGAACAGTTTGCTGGCAAGATTTTGCAGAGAAAGAGAGCGTCTTAAACAGTCTACGCTACCAAAATTAGTATGAACTGCCCTTTTGTTGCTTAGGTAAGCTTGTGACTACGTATAGTAAAACCAAAAAGATCGCTCAGATCAGAACTAGCAGAGGAGGGTAATATTAATTCAGCATTATCTTGAGTCTCACTCCGACTCAAGAGCTGACCAGAAAATGGAGAATCAGCTGACCAAAAGCGATAGTGTTTGAGTTTATATATGCTTTATAAATGGCTGGACATTAATGTTCTGGTCAGTTATCTCTTGGGTATTTTTTTTACCTCATCTGGCTTTCTTGTTTTGTCTTTTTGATAGCAAATTCCGCTGCAGCGAATGGGATAGGATTTCCTGACTTTGTAAAGCTGCAAACTTTATTAAAATATTAACCTCAGGCTTATGTTGGTGCTAGTTTAATAAAACATGTAGAAGTGTGCAGTAAGGCTTCTTTGCCTTTTAAGGAACCTGCATAGGTGGCTCCTGGTTTCACAGTTTACAGTTTTTAAATGACTCAAACTACTACTCCTTTAGCTAATACATGAGTTAGTAGTTAAAAACAATGACTCTTGAGAGAAATCGTTGTGTCCCCGTCAGCAGCTGGCTGGACCACAGCCTTGCAACTATACCCTGCAAGAGAACCTCTGTGTTTGTGCAGAACTGAAGAGAAAGGACGTAATCAAATACCAGAAACACATTTATGCCAGTGCAGGCGAAACTGTGACTTTCTGTAGCTGCCCATTCCTCATTAGACTTCAGGACAATTTCCAGTATTATCTATGTTTCTGTGTAATTCCAGAACATCAAATGGCAGCGAGCATAGTGTTCCTGCCTGTAGAGTCCCACTAAAAATATCCCCAGTCAGTGCTGAGTATCTGGTTAGAACAGCTTGCTGAACTCTATCAATTAGCCAGATCTTAATCTATTTAATGTGTTTTATTAAGGCTATATAATGCTAATGTTTTAATCAAAATGTCAAGCAGTACTAAATCAAATTCATTAGGAAGGTCCAAGTCTATCACATCCATGTGGTTACCTTGATCAAACAAACCTGTAATCTCATCAAAAAGTGAAGTCAGGCCTGCTTGTCAAGACTTGTTTCCATAAAGCCATGTGGACTCGCTTTCATTATATTCCTACCCTTTAACTCCTTATTGATTGAATCACACATAGCATGACTGCTTTAATTCACATAACATCACTGTTTTGTCTAGGATTACTGAGGATGCCAGGTCTATTATTACCTGGGTCATTCTGCTTGGTTCATGGAATAACATGAGGTTTCCTTTAGCCCATTGAATGTGTAGCTGTACGGAGAAGGCTGGAAGTCTCCTGCTATTGTAGGATCTTTGGATACTCAGGTGCCACTGGATATTGCTGGTTGGAAACGGCAGTGCCATTTTCATCCTCCACAGGTGCCAGTGGATAGAAAAATAATTCATCATCTTCATGTAATATTAATACATTACCCTTTTTGGTTTTCTTCACCAGTACAGGTTAGAAATATTTACCATAAAACTTAGATCTTTTATGTGTGCTCAGAGACTGGATTTCTTAAAGAAGAGGCTGTGGCAAGGTGGGATGTCTCCGTACAAAACCGAGAATGGAATTTTGTAATGAGAACTCCATTTTGTACAGTGGGCCAAGTACACGTGTAAGTTAGCCCATGGATAGAGTTACCTGATCCAGCTTGAGGTGATCTGTTGTCATTGCCGTTGAAAGGGAAGGTCTGGCATCCACTTGAGCCCTTAGGTTCTTTTGCCCCTTCAGCAACAAATTAATTTGCTAGGAAAGTCAATAGTTTTCTTTTGGGTTAATGAGCTGGATTAGCAGGTTAATGAGTTGGATTAGCTCTGCGTGGGGTCAGACAAGCACCAGACGCAGTGCAAGGCCTGGCAGAGCAATAGGCCTGCACAGAAAGGTGAGCGTAGTCTCCTCTTAAACTCAGTTTGGCTCAGACATACAATATTACTTCATTGTGATGGGGGCCTATTGAGTTATATCCTAAATATATGCCCTACCCAGAGGGGGCTGCATAGCTCAGTGAAGAACTGTCACAAGTCACCTAAACAGCAGGTGGGGGCATAAAATTTTGGCTAGATACTACAGACTGTCCTATTGCAGTAGAGCAATGTATTTCTTGCAGACCGCTCTCCCAAGGCTGAAGTGGGACTTAGCCTAGGTTTGGTTGGGGCCCTTTTCTAACAGATTTTGGAGTACACGTTTTAACAGAAGCCACAGGAAAGTTAAAGCCTCGGTGATTATTACCTTCACAGCAGTTACTCGCTCTATCTTTACTATAGAAAATGGGAAAAACTGGGATGTCTAATAGAGATGAACTTGAGTTCTAGTCATGACAATGTGGGGCCTTGCCTGGGACACAAAACTGGTTTAGAGGCTGGGTAAATACTAGGGTAGTTACTGTATGCCGTATACCATGTCACCGCAGATTTCTTACCAGCCTTTATTGTAGTTCTGGGGCTGAGTGTTTGGTCTTCTCTCTGCAGCCAGCTCGTGTTGTATTCCATGCATGGTTTTCTAGTTCCTCCTCTTAAGCCCTTTTCTTAACACTTCCTTTTACAGATCACTAGCTGTCTCATAGCCTAGCTACCTCTTTCCCCCCTTACTCCTTCAGTAAGGATTAGACAAATCTGTCTGGCTTTCCCAGGTCCTGCTGTGAGACAGGCTTTTCGAACTTCTAATGACCCAGGTTTGCAATCCAGCCTGTGCACGTCCAGTATATCCAAAGGTGTAATAGGTCATTAAAATACTTCTAGTAACTGGCACAGATTGTCAGAAAACAAAGTTGTTGTTTTCTAATCCTGAGATTTAATTTCCAACAAACGTAGCTTTTCATCAATATGTACCTTTTCTGAATTTTTTTCAAAATATTTTCATTGATGCTTTTTCCATTGTCAACATTTTCATCTTCTCTAGTAGCTGCAAACAGCAGGAGTGATGCCTCTTCAAAGTCAGTTGTTACTAGCTCTCACAACAGCTTTCCATAAAAAGCTATGAAAATGTGATAGTTCTCAATAGAAAGAAAGACTAGTGGTTCTTGGCCAAACATGTACCTATCCAGGTAATATGTAGCCAGATCACCAAACTGACCAGTCACCCTCCCAAACACGTTAGCAAGAGATCACAGATTTCCAAGTCATCAAGGATAAGCTTTCAGATAAAGAACTTAAAGCATTAGTTGAGCATGCTGGATAATCTACTGTATTTGAATCCCTTGAGAGAACAAGATCTTTTATTAAAGCAGAATCAGTAAGAGCTTTAGCAAATCAGGAAGACTGTAATTCACAGCGAATATTCTTTTTGCTGTCAGCTTTGCTACAAATTTGATGTTTTATGCCTTTTCCCGTTATTGTTCTGAGTTTTTTGTAAATTATCAGTGGCATTTGAAGTGACAGCTGATGGATTTCAAATTGTTAGTTCATTTTAGTAGATTCCTCACTAACAAAGGTCTCAATTAGGACTGGGCTACTTGTCTTGGTTGCTTTCAAACCCACACAGTCTTGCAAGTTTGAAACATAATCTTTGAATTTATATGCCACTTACAGGAGTCTACAAAATAAGAGCATAAGGAGTTAGAAAAAAATCCCACAAACCACCAGAAACATTTAATGAGTCTACACTTGGCCTATAGAAAAGCCATCAGCAATTTCCAGGAGGGTTTCTTCCAGTACTCACAGAAAAGACACTTCCTTTTATCTGGGGAAAATTTCAGCTGCCCTTCAGTATCCTTCAGCTGAAATTATAGAGTAAAAAGGTCCAGTCACTCAAACTAGTTTGATGAATCATAAGAAACAAAAATATAATGTGTCATTTCACAAAACATCAGATATCACATCCTGGGTCTCTGTGTAAAAAAATCTTCATAGAAACGTCTAGACCTGCTATAACCTTGGTCCAAAATCAGGTGACTGGCAATTTATGTAGATGTCCTTAAATTTAGTGTAGATATTTGCATAAGAGTTGGAAGGATGAAGGCGGGGGAAAGAAGAGAAGGGAAGATGGAGCCCACGTTCCTGTATTTCAATCCTTCTGTCATTAAGAGCATTCAGTTTTATGTCTGCATCTTTCATTTTTAACAATTGAGATGTTCTGTAAATACATTACTATTGACCTGCAAGACCAATACGCTTCTCTCTTCTAGACTAAGCAATACTTCATAATAAACAGCCTCATCAGAAGGCTCCAGGGAAGAACTGCTACCTGCAGTCTGACTTTCAACCCTTTTATGATGTCTGTGAAGAAAAGCTAGCTAACACCCTATAGCATCATCCCACCAAACCCTTCCCCAAACCAGGGCCACATCCCGACCACAGCCATGCCTTGGTCCTTCATCTCAGAAGGACTCCAAACCACCTAATCAGCTGTCTAAGGATGACATCAGGCTGAGCTGGTCCGTGGGTGAATTTGATCACTGCAATGGCTCTTATGCTTTCCTTTCCTCCTCTCTCCACCATGCATTTTTTTCCCCTTTAATCTTAATTTAAGAACAAATTGAAGGCAAATCGGACCATTCTGCCTCCTCTGCAAGTATCCCACGAAACATTCCATCCTGGTCTCGAAGCTTCGTTGAAACGAAGTCTGGCAGAAATGTTAGCAGTGAAAATCTGATCAGTCCTAGAAGTTAAAAATATGTTCCTTCATGCCAGGAATGACAGCTGCATTATTCCTCAGCCCTTGTTCTGTCTCTCAGTCAGCGATGTTCTTTATGCCAATGTGATATATCAACTAGGAATTTGGTATGTAGTGCTTGTGTTGGATTGAATTGAGTTGTCTCAGGAGCTTTGAATCCTTGCTGTCCCATCTGCCGCCTTCAGGTAGCGGATATTTGCAGAGTGCTTTTTCCAGCTAAGGAGTTAGTGCAGTGCTGATCTGCAGCACAATGCTGAATATAAAGCCTGTCCCTCTGCAATCTGTGTGCTGTGTGTAATCCTATAAATGGCCATTTCTTCAAGCGCTGAAGGAAATGAGAATGCTTGCTATCCACCTCAGGCCAGATTTCAGCTTAACTCTTCAGTATATAATTAGTATATTTTATTTAGGGTGACAGGAATAATTTGTTTCCCAGTTCAGAAGCTCAATACAGTGCTAAAATATTTGTAAATATATTTTAATAAATGCCAAAATGTACATTAAAATAAGAAATGCTTGCTTTGGAAATATCAACAATATTTTTTGAAAATGTTGCTTGCATTTTATTTGTACTAGAACCACCTTCTAAGCCTGACATACTCGTTCAGTCTTGCCACTGACTCAAACTAGCCCAGATTATCTGTCACTGACCTCAACTCCTGTCCTTTACAAAGGATTTGCCAGTGAGTCAGGCCTTCAACTTCATCTTTTTCATGTAAAAAACCCCGAGAACTTGCATTTATTACACTTTGAGGGGCAGTCTGCAGCTCAGTTGTGCCAGGCTCCCTGTTCCACTGTACACCAAAATAAGGCTTCTCAAGCAAGAGGTAACCAGAGAAATTATCTTCTAAGGAAAAACCAAGTAAGAGCCAGGATGCCCTGAGTCCTCGTCTCATTACAGTGGTGGCTTGTTTCCATTTCTTCTTACTGAGCAAGGCTTTTAATTTCTGCTATAGGAAAGGATATCTGCTCTTCTCATCTCATCTGCTTATGGCAATTGTGCTGTTTCTGTTCCTGTAGCATCTGACCGGCCTGTCACATATAGCATGCATCTCCAGACCACCCAGTTGAGCAAGGGAAATGTGGTTCATTGGTTTTGCTGTAGGAATGAATCTGAACATGGGGAAGGGTCTGTTTGAACTGACATTCTGGGATGAGCATGAGGAAAATCCTATGCTCTTGACAGGAAAGGGACAGAGGTGGACATGGGGCTCCACCTCTGAACGTCATGTGAATCAGGTTGCCAAGCTTGGGCAGGAGTTGTGGCCACTTTGTTGGGCTGGGGGATTACAGTTAAGGGGTTAGCAAGTCTGTGTGTGAGGGACAGCTTAATATTGGCCAGATTATCAGTGAAAGTCTATCCTAACCTTGGCCAGTTTGTTGCCTTTGTCAGTGGAGAATTAAACACAGCTATCCTGCGTCTCAGGCTTGGCATGATGACTGCTGAGCCAAATGAGTTTCCCAAGAAGCTGCAGGAGGAATTTTCTGCAATGTCTGGTAGAGACCATGCTCCCACATCGCAGATTCAAGGTTCACTCAGGCAGACGCACTGCCTTCTGAGTGGGATACACCAGAACTATGTGCTTGCTTATCCCAGCTGTGTCATAAAACCATGCTTTATTGCCCAAATCCAGGAAAAGAATTTTTTAAAAAGTCTTTCTCTCTATTGTTCTACTAAGTGACTAGCAAATAACTGCATAGCCCACTCATGTACATCACATCATGCTCATCTCTATCCACAAGGAAAAACACATTTAATCTTTGGCTCCAGTATTAGGAAAGTGTTCAAACTGATAAATCATATGGAGCATTTTGATGGTTTCTGCCTGATAGAATTAATTTTTTCTGTATTTCTGAGAATTATTTTCTCAATTCTGTAAAGTAAATCAAACTATAAATCCTGGTCTAAAAGATAACACTAAGAATCTGGCAGTTATTAAATAACATGCACCCAGACCTAAGTACGTTAGCTTTCACTCACTCATTTGTCATGTATTTAGTCATTTGTTTCACCTGTTGGCAGGTTTGAAGGTGAATAGGTATAACAGATGCAAATACTAGTTTATTCAGTTTTTAAGTTTGCATACTGGTGCCTCGACTGTAGGAGTTCGGGTAACTCACCAAAGGCTCCTTGCTCTAGTCTCCCAGACAGTATGGATTCTGTCCTTTTCCTTATGAGCCCAGCATTTCTTGAGAAACCAGGGGGAGGCCTGTCTAAAATTCTATTCTTGGTTAACATGAACAGAGCATCCCAGCCCTGCTTTGCATTGCTGTGTGCTTACAGACATGTTGTAAACCCACAGTTCTCACTCATTTTGAACATTAAGGTCCCCAGACATTTTATGGATTGTGTGCCTTCTGAAACATTCCGTTTTGATCAGGTGCATCTATGCTTCCTATTAATTGCTCAGCAATGTAACCTATGGAGAATGATTGGCATTCATACTAGAAATGCATTATGCTTTCCTACCAGTATGAATTATTGCTTTCATCTCTGAATTTACATACATTGATGCTTGTGCAGATTCTAGACACATTTGGAAGGAAATGCATTTCGAGTGACTGATAGAACAAAGAAGGTTTCTAGTTCTCCTGTGTCTATTCTTCAAAATACATAACTGACTGGCTTAGTATTTTGATCTCTACATTTAGTTTAGACTCACGAAAACAGATTCTATCATCAAGTTTGTCTTTTCTTTCTAGCTATTTGTGCTAAAATTCAATCTGTACTGAATCCTTAGGACAAAAAACCTCAATGTTTGAGGCTTTTCTATTCTGATGCTACTGAGGCCACTATGTTCAGAAGAAAAAAAACTTGAGTTCCTTATAATTCCCTTTTTGCTCACACAGTTGGGATTCGACTCCTCCACCCAATAAATGGTTTTGTTTCAGTGTTAGGTTGCACATTTTTCTGTCTCTGTAATTTGTTCTGACTCTGTTACGCTAAAGGACACTGCAGATGGAGACACTTGCTGTGACAAACACCCGTGACAGGACCAGCACATCAGCATTTACCTAGTCACAAGTGTGGGATTCCTTATAATTCCCTTTTTGCTCACACAGTTGGGATTCGACTCCTCCACCCAATAAATGGTTTTGTTTCAGTGTTAGGTTGCACATTTTTCTGTCTCTGTAATTTGTTCTGACTCTGTTACGCTAAAGGACACTGCAGATGGAGACACTTGCTGTGACGAACACAGGACCAGCATATCAGCATTTACCTAGTCACGAGTGTGGGAGTCGTGGAAGCTGAAGGAAGTGTTGTACCTCTTCAACTCATATTCTTCATCTGCCCTGTATGATTACAGTAGGTCTTCACCCTCCCTTTACTTTACAATTGCTGGTGTGAGTACATAAAAGCTTGAACTCTGGATACATGTTGTATTTGACAGGCTAATTGACCCATTTTAATTAATTGTTTTTGGCTCACGCATAAGAGATCACCTCTCCCATAAGTACCTCTTAAGGAATCCAGTCATTAATCTTCTTAAGGAGCTGTTCTGTTCTAGCTTCCTCTAAGGCATTTGCTCACACAGCCTCCACACTAGACTCATCCAGCAAGGAAATCCCCTAAGATTGTTCGCTGAGCTCTGGGAGGATCCTACCTCACAAAATCGTTCCTGGAAGAACGGAGTCATTATATTTTATTCAGATGTTCTTTAACCTCAGGAAAGGTAGCTGAATTAAGCTGACCTCAACTCGCTTTTGAAGTTTTTCCAACTTCTAGGACAACTACACATAAAATACTGGGAGATAGGTAAGGCCCTATGTCACGGTCTTTCTGATACTACATTAAAATCACTTTTGAGTACAAACCACCATATTTACAACCCCTTGCTATCACGCTGAGATAAAAATATTGCTTGTATTAATTTTAAATAAGCTTCGGCAACAAAAAGTGTATAAACAAACTGAGTCTCAATTTTTGCCTGGCATAACTCACAGATACAGAATTCATGAAACGAGATGCTCTTGTGCTTTTTTTCTGGGTGCATCACGAATGTTTTTTGAAATATCTTTTTGGGCCTCACTTTCTTTTGCCATGCAGCCTGCCCTGGATGGTAAGTAGAAGGATACCAATATGGTAATAATGTAATAGCCAGAAGTAGTAAAATCTGTGTTCTGACTGCCTTATTAGAAGCAGGCGCTGATAAACTGATAGCGTATGAGACATGTAGTCGGGTCAATGAACAGGACAGGCTGGATTTTAGAATAATATATAATGACAGCCAGCAAGAGGTAAACAGAATCTGGGTGTGAGACTTGGGAGAAAGCTGGTTCAGAATAGACACTGATATTAGTAGGAAGGCATAGGTTTTAAACATTGATTTAGGAAGAGAAGAGGGAGTAATACAGAAAGGTGGGGGGGGGAAAAGAGGGGGAAAAAAAGGAGAGGAAAAAGCAAAATCAGCCTTTTGTTTTGGCCATACTGAATTTAAGTTGACAACTAGCTAGCCCAAAATTATATCAGACAAAAGCTGAGAAGTTAGTTTGGACAGGAGACTGACACCAGTCAGTACTGTGTTGGAGGATGAAGTTACAGGGAGCCTACCGAGGGAGAGAGTTTTAGGACCAAGGCTATGGAACCACCACAAAACATTTCAGACAGAAGAGCCACACTGGAGGGGTTAGAAAGCTTAAGTCATCCAAACCAAATGTGGCTGACACAGAAGCATGGAGACCAGGATGCCGTGTCATCCTTGGAAACGGCATATGCCATATTGTATTTGAAAACTGCTCCGTTCAGGGGATGGGGACGGTCGGCAGGATGAAAGGATCTGTCCTTCCCCATGCTGAGTGCAGAGGCATCCTTAGCACTTCTGAGGGCAAGCAAATTTAGCACAGGGCCTAACATTTTTGTATTAATTATGGGAGTGGCACCAGGCCAACCCCCTGAGTTTTCAATCAATCCTCCCCTCACTTTAGAAAGAGGAAGAAAAAAAAGAACCCAGTCCAGCTCTCTGCATGTCTCTAAGTTGAGTAATGGATGACCACTCCATTGGGCTTTGTGTCGATGATAGTAGGGCAGTCTTGGTCTGACCTAATCTGACGTTACACCGGCCATCTCTCCCTTGCCTCGTGCTCCATCCCTCGTATCCGATCTTGTGAGGTCACAAGTGTAACGCAGATCAACATGCTGAAACTGTTTGCTTTTTGGCCGTGACAGTTTTCTGACGGATCGGCTTGTTCGCATCAGCTCAACCCGCGGATGCACAACCTCTAGAGCTTAGAGCTGATGCAAGGAAAGGAGCAGGAGCGCACGCTGGGAGAGGGGAGAGAGCCTGGTGACTGCTGAAAGGGGCTAAGGGCGACAAAAAGCAGTGCTGAAGCCAGTCTCCCTGTCATTAGGGTAGAGTAAAAACATTCTTGTGAAGATGAAGCAGGCTGTGCTTTAAACGCGTGTTACCAGAGTGCCAAACTCCATTTTTCTATTGCATTTACATGTATTAACAGTAAAACTATCAATTGCCTTGTCTTTGGTGGGTTTGCACATTCCTTTTCATCCTCAGCAAAATACTGTTTAGATTCCTTTCCATAGGCTCAGTTTACACTGAGGTCTGCATGTGGCCGTTTTTCGAATACAAAGTGGGAGCGAGAGCTTTTAACCTCTGAAATTAACAGATATACTCAGTGGTACTTCTTCTGCACCTTTAACTCAGTTTTTACAACAGCTAAATCAAAAGAAGCCAAGTGCTCAGCGCAGGGTACAGTTCTCAACTTTAAGACCAGTCAGTAGGTGGGAGGTGGGAAGGATCTGCCGGTGTGACCTGGGGGATAATAGATGAGAGTATTTTGACACTGCATGTTTCTCTCATGCACTGTGCCTGCCTCCTCTCACCTTGATTATGAAGTTTAAAAAAATCCAATTCTTCACCACCTACACACATGCTATTAAAATCATGATGTGTATTAACAAAAAATCTTTCCCAGCTGGATGGGAAATTGCTGATAGTATTGCTAACAACAGAAACCAGCTCTTCACTGTGCAGCCATCCACCATGATGCCATAAACCCAAAGCCTGCCAGGTTTTACAGTTGTAGAAGTTGTTAATTTCTCATCCATTCCTCCATCTTTTCCTTCTGTGGGTTTGTTTGTTTGTTTCGCCTCCTCTCTCCCTGGATAAATATAAACTGCAAAATCATGGGTAGCAGTGACAAAGCATGATGGAGAGGTGACCAAATGCTCTTTCATGTGTTCTATTATTTTTGGGGATGAGGTGGGAAGGAGCAAGAAGGACAGCACAGGCAGATCTGCATTCTGGCTCCTAGCTCAAGGGTGGCTGCCATTCCTGATGCTCCCTGGCAAACAGGTATGGATGTGGATGATTTGTAGGGCTGAGTCACAAACTCCATTTAAGAAGGAGCAGTTCTGAAGCACGTTCCTAGGCCCACAGTGTCTTTCAAATGTCAGGAAACTCAGAGGTGAGTTCACAGCTTCACAGCTGTCCTGCTTTCCTAAGGCACCACCTGACAGCTCTGGTCATGCATTTGGGCTGGGCTTAGGAGGTGACGTTACAAGTTAGGTCCCCTTGCCAGTCTGAAATAGCTATGCGTTGGTGTACTTTACTACTTCTTGGTTCCTTAGTCCCTCGCTAATTTCTGTTATTTTTCTCAGAGGTTTCTTCCAGATTTGCAATAGAAAGTATTGGACAAGTGAAACAGAATGACAAAGCTGGTCTCCAGGAAGAGAGATTTCCTCTGGAATTCAGTCCAGTGACAGCTACTGCTACTTCAGTGTCCTTTTTTTTTGGGTAGAATTCAAATACTGAATATCACATACCTACTTGTGCTGGCATTTAACAGCTGTAGTCCTGAACGGCTCTGTCTGCGCTGTAAGGATTGCTCTCTTCTTAGTAGTCTTTATTTCTGCTGCTGTCTGAGACACTGTGAAACAAGAATGATTGACACGTGGATCGAAGTACAGGCTCTAGGTAAATTGTAGGCAGTTAATTCCCATACCAAAAAGAAACGTGTCAAAAACCATTAAGGTATAAATAGAAAACACGTATCTCAGTCAAACAGAAGCACACAGCTGCAAACGAAAGTAATTCTATCGCCGCTGTCTTCTGGGCCCAAAGGGGACTAAAGCAAGTAATTAATGAGATTTCTCCTTGTGTCTAGGTGTTGTAGGTCCTTTTTAGCAGCTATTGAATATTTCTTCTGCTTTCATTTATCTTCTCCCAGCACTTTAACACCAAATAACAATTTGCACTTAGTAATTAAGACCTGTCTTCCAGCATAACAGACTCTCATCTTCTGCACAGCTGTGGGACCTGTATCGCACCTCCTCTCCTCGAAAGGAGCTGGAACATGTGAGGTGAGTCACTGTCCAGGTCAGCAGAACTGGGACTGGGGAATGGAATACCTCCACCAACCTTTATGGCATGTACCCGCTTAAAAGCAGGTGGGGCTGCAGCATGGGTCTTTTGTTTTCTAGCACACTGAACCCAGAAAGAAAGAAAAACACCAGGAAGAGTTGTGTCTCAGGGTCACGGGAGCTCCGTGGGACATTCAGAGGATGACCAGAGCAAGTATGAGGCAGAAAACACGTGGGTAGTTCTCTAGAGGGAACTAGCCTCGACCAGGGGGACTGCTGCACTTCATGACTTGGTTTGGAAATCAGGGCTCGCGTCTCTGAGCGTGGATGACCGTTAGCAGTGGAGATGTAGCTGTGCTAATTGGGTATTTCTCCAGTAACTATGAGTTAGCAGGTTCCCAAAAGCTGAAGGTAACCAGAGCCGAGTAATAATTTGTCTCAGAGTCAACTTTGCATTGGGCTGTTGCTGCTAAATCTGTTTCAGAATGAGAAGCCAGTGGTTTGTGTTCAGCTTGTGTTCAGAAGGTTTTTCTGCAGTGACCAATGTAACAAGCTAATCTTAAAATAATTAAAGATGAAAACTTCATCATCATGTTTACAGTGTCTATCCTTACCTGTAAGGTGCCCTGGCTGTGTTTTAACTTTAAACTTATTTAACTTCACTTTATTTGTCCCTTGGGATTTTTTCTTTCCTCTGCCATTCCATTCTGTTTCTTGGCAAGGTGGTAGCCCATGCTTACCTCCACCCTAATGTACAACTGGCATGGATATCTTGACATCGTGTCACAGCTACTGCTGTATAAATGGAAGAGCAGAGACAGTTGTTGCTGCTTACTCACAGTTAGGGGTATCAGGGGTACATAGACTTTTCTTTGTCTTCTCCAATTCAGATAAATCTATGCTTTCTGGTGTGGCTCATCACTTTTGGTTTGGTCTGTCCTTCTGATTTTGGCAACACCTGACTGAAACGTTGAACTCGCATCACTGGTTCAGTCAGGTATCACACACGTCACCCATGCACCTTTGCAAATGGTCTGATGTGGTCTTTGCTGTGAAGTCACCATCACCAGGCCAGCCTTAGGAGGTGCAAGTATCATCCCAGGCCTGGTCTGAGTCTGGGAAGTGTGGGCTCCTGGACAGTGATTTAGAGGCTCGTAGACAGATCTCTCTTCCCTTTCTTAATACTTGTGCATCCCTGTCCCCAGTCCAGAAAGTCATTGCATAGCTGTGGTTCACTCCCTCTGAAGCCTGTATGTGTGTTCCCTTGTGCCTTTCAATGGGCACAGTCACAGGAGTAACAAATTATTAGTTAAGGGTTGTTCTGTTCATAAATAAAGCCAAAGAACTCTGCATGTGAAACCATGAGTAAGCAAAACTGTAATTCCTGCAAATGTGGCTAATTAGAAGTGGCTGATTCCAGTTTCCCTCATGGAGGGAACTGAGGTCCTATTCCTCTAAGCTCCATAGTTAGGAGACTTACTCATATCAGCATTAAGAAAACCTTATGCTGAGTGTTGAGGTGGGTTTTTTTACAAACAAAATGGGCCTAGATTCGCTGATTCTTCCATTCTTTGGTCTCATTTCTATCCGTTTGGCTTAGGTATTTTTTGAATTGTGCTGACCAAAACACGCTTCAATACTCTCCAGCTACGTTACTTGCTTAAAGTCATGACACCTATTAATCCCAATATCCATTTAATATAACATTTTGTGCATTTGTGCCCACCACATCTAGCAATTCCCCCTTGACTATGTTCTCATTAACCCTACGACTCCTTCCTGTGATCTCTCCATTTCTCTGCACTCATGTTTATTCATCCCTTCCTTTATATTTATTGGGGTTGATCGTCAATTTACTGATTGCAGCTCATTCCTCTAGCTTGCACTTTGTGTATTCTTATGCTCCGGAGTTACGTATGTGCTTCCGTCTTTCTGTCCTGTAGGTACGGGTAGCCTCTGCGCAGTCCATTCTCAAGCTGAGAGGGGTTGCTTGGGCATGACAGGAGACCTCCTTGCCTAATCCTCCACCACTAACACTTAGCCATTTGGATATTTTTCACCAGGCTTTGTACAAGGCAGACGTCCCATCAGTTTCACACCCCGCTTGACATTCCTATAGTGGACACTCTTGTCATCTCCCAGAGAAAGAGCTTTTCTTGTTTCCTTGTCATTCAGCCTAAAGATAAGGGAGGACTCACAAAGTCGTACAGGGTGCAACTGAGAGCAGAAGCCAGCAGGAAACAGAGAGTTCAAACACTTGCTCTGTGCCTTCTCAGAAGAAAGGAGACCAAACTGTTCTGTGATTTGATTAAGAATATGGCTTTTTGTCCTCCACCTGCAGCAAGACCACAGTGAGGTTCATGAATTTTCTAGTACCTCTGTGTTAGCAGATCTGATCCATCTCATCCATGCCACACCTAGCTCATGCTTTCAGCTTTTAACAGTGATACTAACAAAGCCCTTGTGCTAGCCATGCAATTTTTAACCACTGGGTCCCATGGTGTTTACACACCCAAAGCCAGGACATAGGGAATTGAATACCTTTTACTGTAGTAATGCCAACGTACCGACCATGGCTAGTGTTTCCAACAGACCTCTGTAACCTCGTCAGAAAGCAACTGACATGGCATGGTGTTACGTAGATTTACACCATTCCACACCTCTCCTCATCCCCTTGCTGGTTGCCTGTAAGTGTATTATAGAGCAGGCCAGGGAAAGGTCTCCTCCCACACTGGCAGAAACAAGTAAGGGTGCCTAAATAATGCCACATCCCAGCATGAGAGATCAGGCAGGCAAGTGCCCTGGGCAGCAAGGAGGGGGGAAGTAGGCATTTTCAGGCAATAGCCTTCTTGATGAGTTTGGAAGAAGGTGTCTGTTCACAGCTCCAACAATTTTTGCACCTCCAACAAACTGCCAACTGCCATCTGATGGCAAAATAAACCAAGGTTATGTGCATCACCTCTACTGACTGCTCTGACAGCAAAACATCTGCATGGCTGTGGTTTTGAGCCCCTCTGGCATATTGAATTTTAAGATTCAAATCCTTCTTATCAAATAGGATAGGGAGTAACCCACTTTTCATTCAGTGTCTTTCATAGATTGGTAAGTTGAGAAAACATCCCTAAAACAGTTGTGTAGTTTAAAATGTCTGTGTGTTGGCTGCAAAACACCACATGGCGTGACACACTTCCCTGCTTTTGGCACACGCTGGAAGAGCTGGAGGTTGAGAGGTACCATTCAGATTGCAGTAATCCACATAAAAGGACATCTCAGGGAACTATACAAAAAGCTACTGTGGGGTATCTTTTGTCCACTAGGCTTGTTATCCTGTCAAAGAATATAATTTAGTTGGTTTGCCAGATGCATTATAAGCCCCAGTTGCCTGCTATTTATCACCTTATTTTGCTGAAGCTGCTTACACAACAACTACTTTTATTAATTCCTCTACCGCTTTGCTAGCTATTGATGTAGTGTTCTAGTTCCCTGTCCTCCATTACCTATATAGAGAGGAAGTCATCTCTTTTCTGAAAAGGAGAAGTTGTTTTATACCCTTTCCCAACAGATAGCGTTTAGGGTCACACTTCCCTTTCAGGAA
>NW_010244511.1:0-5357 GCF_000690775.1 Eurypyga helias | reverse complement strand
GTTGTGATTACTCTGCTGGTTACCCCGCTTACATTGTGTTGGGCTGCATTGAGTAGTAGTCTATATTCAAATTTTCGGTGTCTTCATGTTCAAATGGTCGCTTCACAGGTTTGTTTTGTGATTTGTATTGTTGCTTCCTCCCTGCTGTTGGGTAAGGCTTTCTAAAGGCATTCCCCCTTTCACGGAAAAGTAGTTAAGTGGTTCAATCTTCATACAACTAAACCAAAACACTCTGCATGTCTTTCTTGTGGTAACTGAAGGGCATCCAACTGCTTTATTAACATGAACTAGTATGCTCTCAACAGTCCCTCTGCAATAAGAGAATATCATTATTGCTGTCTCTTAGAAAAGGCAGACTGAGGCACGGAAAGGTTGTGGGACTGTTCCAATTCATTGAGAGCTGCAAGCTGTAACTGAGACCTGTAACATCTGCCTTAGAGTGGCCACATCTGCATATACAGTACAAAAGCCCCTCAGAGTCAGCTTTCTCAGCTCTGTAAGGCTCTGACAACTGGTGAGATCCTGCTGAGGGCTAGAAATCCCTCCATCCCAAGTCGCAGGCCTGTGTCATGCTTTTGGTGGAGCAGTGTAGCAGCAGAAGCTGTACAACAGTTGCCTTATGTCAACTGATGTGGGAGACATGAGTTGTTCTGATCTGACTCCATCAGTTGTTTCTGTACAGCTGAGAATGGTCCAAAGATGTGTTGCTCAGTGTTACAGGTTCTTCCTTTTGAGATCTATTATCTGCTGTTAGCAGATAACGTCTATTAACCTGTTCTTGTGCAGAGGATTCATCACAGTTACAAGCTCCTACCCAGAGTTTTCCTTTGTCCCTACTTAAGACCACCGGAGTGGTGTCACTTCTGTGTAGTTCTCTGTCTAATTGCCTGTTTTGCATTACAAGATATGAATGTATGGATTTGTTCTCTAGCTTCAGGAACATGAAGGAAGTTTTGAAACACCTTTCCCAATCTCACTTTTCTGAGATGCTTTCTCTTCTTGCAGTAGCCAGGTACACGCTTTGGGTGAAATGCTCCCCAAATTTCTCCTCATTGTTTTGCCACTAATGGGAAAAAAGGTGGGTCTGGCAGTCTCCCCCACCTTATGGATGCACCCTGTAGCCTGATCTCCTTAAAATCCTTTTCCAGTGAGGTTTCTGCCGAGAGATAAGATGGAGTGGGCTCTAGAGGTAGAGAAGACCTTGTCACCCAGGACAATAGACTCTTAAGGGCAGCCAAATTACAATTTTTTTCAGCCTGATTAGCCTGGACTGTGGAAAGCCAAGTTACATGGTGCTGCTGAAAGGAGAGCTGGAGTCATTGGAACTGGTGGGGGACTGCAAAAGACTTCTACCCCCAAGACGGGGGTAGAAGTACCCATCCCCCTCTTCAAAGGAGCAATAAACTCATCTCTCCAGGGGTTTCTCATTCCATTCAGGCCTATCCCTTTTTTTCTCTCCTTTTCCCAATACTCTAAACCATGGAATAGTAAAATTCAGTTTTGCCAAAGTCACTGAAGCGCTGAGCCATTCCTAAGCAGTTCAGGTTTTCCATGTTCCAGCATCTGAAGTAAGAGCTTTCTTTCTTTTTAAAGAAAAAGGAAGGTTCTATTAAATATGCTTCCAGACCCAGAATGTGGAGGGTGAATAAACCTTCAAAATATATATTCTTAAATGTCATGAATTTTAAAGACTATCTTGTGTTTTGAGACCTGACGCATGCTTTTTTATCACTCAGAGTTTGCAAAAGTGTAAGTGACTGGGGAAGTCTTAAATCCTGTGTACATTCTAAACAGTGTACGTTGCTCGCATTCTGCACCACCCCCACCCCCCTTTCAGCTATTTTGAGTTTTTAAAAAGTGCCCATCAGAAATACGAGCTTCCCTTCTTCTGGTGAGGGGGTAGCAGGAGCTCCTCTGAAATTATCACCTGTGCCCTCTAGAAAATTCAGCCTCACAGGTGAAATCAGGCCCTGACAGCAGGGGATGCTGACGTGGAGGAACTGCAAGAGGGATAAACAGCTCAGAGCTGCCCTTAATCACGCCGTGATACAGGTGGTCAAGTGCGAGACACTTGGGCAACGTGATGGGAGAGGAAGCTGGCACTCTGCACGTAGTGGCAGCTGAGATATGAATCCCATGCTGCTGCCAGTGCTGAGTTCTCTCGAAATAAAAATAAGGTGGTTGTAACGGGCAGCGGAGACTCAGGGTTAACCATGATAACCTGCAGGAGAAGATAATATTGAAGTGTCGGCAAGCGCTTTCATACACCCCGGTCATTTCACCTTTGTGTTTGACACAATAGCCGGCAAGGGAGCACAGCGCTTACGGCTCAGAAGGGAGAGAAAGTAGGGGCAGAGGTGGCTAAAAGGCTTGGAAGTCAGAGAAGAGAAGGAAAAGCATTACCATGTTTCTCACAGAAATTTGAGTGATAATCCTGCAACATGGACACAGCTGCAGCCAGCAAAAAAGATGTAAAACCAGCAACAAAACCCCCCTGGGTTTATTTTTTTTGAGGAGCGAGACTGAAAACTGGGCACATTTCAGAATAAATTCGGTGTTTCAAAAACAATGATGTGAAAGGCACATGAACCACAGTAATAAAATGTGATGTGAGCTGTTACCGTAAACAAGAAGGAATAATTGACAGGGAACTAAAACAGATCCACAGAGCAGGCATAGCCCGAGGCTCTGGCAAACCTATGGCCGAAGGAGAGGAAGAGGAGCGGCGTGGGGAGAAGTTGGAGACAGACTTACAAATCACAGGCAAAAAATAAATAAATTACACAACAGCCCTTGATCCCCGAGACCGAAAATTCAGCTGGAGTCACTAAATGGTCCTCTGGTGGATTGGCAGAAAGAGCAGTCAGTGTGTAGAAATGAGAGACATAATCCCCCGCTCCCCAGAATAAGGAAAAACAAATGCCTTCTGGGCTGAAGACAAGAGTCAGGGTTTGTGAAGTGTATAACCAGCTCGGTTCATGTTTTGGACAGACATGCTACCGCAAACCTGTAGCTTAATCCGCTGGAGGAAGCGGCCAGTTTGGGTGTGTAGGGGAGAAAAGTCGTAGCTGGGAGCCAGGACATGGCGCCACAGACAAAAGGTCTTCGGAAAACAGCCTGGTGTGCCGGTGGAGCAGGCAAGGATAAACAGCACAGGGTGCAGAGAGCTGCAGCTGAGCAAAGGCTCACGGATCACCCGGCAGGTCATCGCATCCTCCTGACCCGTACCACAGACACAAGGAAGTATATGCACATGGACCTATGATGTATGCGTTCGTGGACTGAAGAAGCACCTGAGGCTAACTAGAGATGGTGTTTCTAAGCCTGTGAGCAGTTTGGCAGCAGAAAGCTCTTCCAACAAAGAAGGGAGACACCCTCGGTCTTGTTATTTCACAGTTCGGCACAATGATGCTACAGCGCCTCTTTCATGGAAACCGTATCCCAAAACCACTCAGTGAGTCAAATAATACAGGCACTGCTGTAAATAATAAGTAGTAGTGTACAAAAAATGATATTGAGAGACCGCAGGAAAGGAAAACCTGTGATGTTTTCGGCTGAGATCTGGAAAAAATGGAGGGGGAGGTGGGGACTTGGGGCTGACCCACTAGAAGAGAGGGCCTGTGAAGCTGCTAGTTGATGTTAGGTAAGAAAAAAGCCTCCTGGTGGGAAGAGGGATCAAATTTTTGCATCATACCCCACAGCCCGTGGGGAGCCAGCTAATGCAAGGGGACATAGTCATGGTACCAGTGTGCACACGGAGGGTTAGCAGCAATCCATGCTCACAGGCATCAGAAAAACTAGGAGCTTTTTACTACTGCCGTTCCCTACAGCCACAGACAAGCTCACACAGATGGATGATGATGGTATCACTTATTCCCATCTCATTCATATTTGTGATGTTTTCTTCCTCTGCTACTGTTACAGCGCCCACGGCTGCCATTTCTCAAGCAGTCTCTGCAGAGGGGACGTGCAACCGCTTTCCTGCACCTTGCAAGCCATGCAGTTTGCACCTTAACTGAGATGTAGATTTTTCAGTGCTGCTTCTGAGTAACTACAATGTCTTTTCATACATGTGAAGTGTATCACCCTTCGATCGTCACTACTTTGCCTGTAACTATCCCTTACCTAATGTACCAATGGCTATTGCAATGTCATTTCTTTGTGTCCAGTGAATATTAGAAGAGACAGACAGATAAAGAAAAAGAAATGAAACGGAATTCTGAAGATAAACATGCCACGTGATAAGCCAGCTGAAAATGTGTGGGCATGCATACTTCAGTCATACTCCTTCCTTGCCTGCAACACACCGCTCAGAAAACCAGAATAGAGGAAAACAAAAAAAAAGCCATTGATGTCCAGAGAAAAGAGAGTAGGAAAAAAAAAAAACAACTTTCCTGCCTTATTAAACCTTGAGATATGACACTCATGGTGCTTGATTCTCCAAAGAGGTCAATGAGAGGTAAGAGCTTTCATCACCTCAAAGAGTGCTTAGAGCTTTATAGACTCAACCCTGTATGTCTTGGCAGATGTTTTGATTTGTTTTGCTGAAATATGTAGGACAGGTAGGTAGATCTCTCCTGCATGCTGTCTGTCTCTTACTCTCTAGGCCTTGATTTTGTGGACATTTTAGAAAAACCTACTATTGTGGCACATCTAAGTCAGTGTCCTTCACACTGTGGGAAACAGCTCTGTGAGTCTGCTCAGCACCCCATCAAATACAAAAGAAGTTTCCATAGACTTCAGCAGCCTTTGGATTGGATTCTGCAGAATATGCCCAATGCTGATTTTGGCATTAAAAGCAGACACTCCTGTATGCTAATATTCAGCATTTTCAGACAGGGTCAGCTATACAAGAAAGAATGTACTCGTGGGATTTATATTTCCTTCCAATGACACACAAAGAGGCCATGTAGTATATATCTCTATCTATCTACCTACCTATCTACCTACCTACCTACCTACCACTGCCTACAACTCCCTGAAAGGAGGTTGTGGAGAAGTGGGTGTTGGTCTCTTCTCCCTAATGACAGATGATCGGACGAGGGGGAATGGACTCAAGCTGCGCCAGGGGAGGTTTAGATTGGATGTAAGGAAGAAGTTCTTCACCGAAAGGGTTATCACACACTGGAACAGGCTGCCCAGGGAGGTGGTGGAGTCACCATCCCTGGATGTGTTTAAGAGACGGGGGGATGAGGTGCTGAGAGATATGGTTTAGTGGCTGACAGATACGGTTGGACTGGATGATCTCTAAGGTCTTTTCCAACCTAGTGATTCTATGATTCTATGATTCTACCTACCTATCTATCTATCTACCTATCTATATATAGTATATATGCCATCCGGAGGGACCTGGACAG
>NW_010244510.1:17995-30028 GCF_000690775.1 Eurypyga helias | reverse complement strand
TTACGGGTATCGCGGCGGGTTGTAACTTTGTAACCTTCGGAGTATCACTTCGGAATTTCGGATTATAAAAATTAAAACTTTGCTTTCTGATTTTTATAACTTTGTCTCGGAGCTTTGTAACTTTAAATAATAACTGGGGTGAGGCGAGGAGCAGCGCAGGTACCATGCATCTCTTTTCAGAGGAGGTGTATTCGCTTCCCAAACCTGTATTTAAGAAAAGCCCCGAAGCACCTTCCCTCCTCCTGTCGCAGGGCTCTCTCAGCACTGCTTGTGCCGTGCTGGGATCCTGCACCGCGCTGTGCTTTCTCCCGGTTCCACTGGGCAGAGCAGTGCAAGCCCTTGGCTTTGCCACCCCTCTAAGCGATGCCTTTGATACTTCAGACGTCGCAAAATGTGAACATGCAAATTATTTGCAAAGCTCACAACAACCTTGGCATCCCGTGGTCTGATGAGGAGCTTCCCAGGTCTTAGCATAGCAGCTTTGTTTAAAACCAGTTCTGAAACCTCCTTTTTGAAAGAAGCACAGAAAACCCTTGACAATGTTAGGGTTCACCTCATTTCCACTTAGGGTGGACAGAAAAGATGGTGTGTGGCAGCCAGACCTTTAGCTTAGAGGATGCTGTATTCTCCTCAGCAGTTTCTGCTGTTGAGGCAGTCTGTGGACCCTGCCTGTAGGTTTCATTTGCCCTGTGAAGCGGGTGGATGAGAGACTTCTGAAGGTGTGTTCACAGTTGTCAGTACTGATAACATTTTTTGGAGAGGTTACTGGAGACGTAGGGCAGATACCCATGCTCATGTGTTAGGAAAAGAGAGTATTTTGCTCATTAAGCTGATCTCCCAGTCATTTCAGCTTGCTGTGACACTGCCTGTGTGGTAGGGCAGTGCCTAGCAGTGTGCTGCTTGGTGCTGCAGCCCCAGTTTGGTGCTTGGTCCACTTGACTGAGGTGCAGAAACTCTTCACATGTACATGGAGGGGGCTTCCCTTGCAGATCTTGTCTGGCTTCTAGCAGAACAGGTAATTCTGGACATGTGGCACTTCCTAGTCCGCTATGAAGTCCAATATGATCAAAGATGAGGCTTTGACTTAAAGCAAAGGGCTCATCCTTTGTGCCTTGGTTCCTGCCTGGGCACTGAGGATAATTTGTCTTATTGCCAGAGCTCCTCAGAGTATTTTAAAAATCTTGGGCATTATTTCTTTTGGGGAAAGATTGACTATGATAAGGATGTTGAGTATAATTTTGAAGACATGGTCTGTCCTCTCAATATTTATGCTTGGCTGTGATAGTTCAGAACTTTTTGCTGTGGTGGCCAGTTGGTGTTTTGAGTTGCAGCCACTGTCCTGGTGTTTGGCCTTCTTTCCCACGACAGGAGCTGATGATAGTATCCTTCTTGGCTTTTCTGATACCCTGACCCACGCTGCCTGTTTGCTCAGGCTCCAGCAGCTATTCTGTCCTTCCCTGGATGGGAGGTTGCAGCTGCTGTACCACACTGTATCCCCTTTCTTTAGGATGGGTTGGTTTTTTTTTTTGGCTGCAGGAACCTTTCAGATAACGTTCCTTCTAAAGGACTGGGCAAAAGCTCCTCAATATGCCAGGCTGATGTCTATATTATTTTAAAAATGCACCAAAGAGCTGCATGGAGAACTCCATGTGCCAGAGAACAAACCATAGCCTTATCTGTAGCAGTATTGCAAGTATGGGTGCGTGCTTTGTTTTTTTTTTTTTTTAACCCTGTCTAGAAAACTAAATATGCTTTATCTATGCTTTATCTGCATGCCATTCTGGGAGGAGGAGAGAAGCAGCTTAAAAAGCCAAAAAAAGAAGAGGCTCCCTAACTAGAAAACCAGCATTATCTGAGCTCTTACGAAGCCCATCATAAGTTGTAGGTGTCTATATAACTAAAACTATGCTTTTGATCACTGCAAACATTTCTGTATGTTGAACACCACATCTATGCTGGATTTCCTAGAAGAGTTAATAAGTTGTTTAAGTTAGGCTATCAAATTGCTAAGACTTCTTGCTTTAGTGACCTAGTACTGTTTTAAACATTTAACTTGGACTTTGACTTTGGCTTCAGGCTCCTGGCAGTGTTTGTGTGTTGCTCTGAAGGTTAGCATTTTACCATGATGATTCTCTGCTAGGAAATACACGAACCAGTGCATGGTTATGAGTAGCATTTCATTTTGATAACTGGAGAGGAAGATGTATGTGAATCTTGGCTATATTTTGTAGCCTGATGTGTTACCTCTTCAGGGAAAAATGTCTCTGGGCATAAGACTTTGTAACACAAAGTGAGTAATTGAGAAGACACAACCCTAACTTAAAACCTGAAATGCAAAGCTGGTTTTTTACTGATGCAGTAACTCAGATACACATCTAGAAAGAATTCTTAGAGCTGATTATTTTCATCTTTAGAGTCAGGAAATAGCTGAATGAAACCGAAGAAGATGCCTTTCTGTGTGAACTAGTTCAGGATGAACATGGCTCATAGGAGAAACAGGAGCTCAGAGCAGAAGTCTTTGAGCCTTCTTTTTGCCTGTTAGGGCCAAAGCCTTGTGGCTTCCTGGGTTGCTTATTGGAAGGTGTTTCCAACTCTGCATGCTGTCAGTAGCTTAAAAAAGATGCAGAAGAGGTTTCTCTTGGTGCTCCATTGAGTCTTTCAGATATTCACGCCCAGCACCAACTCGAGTGAGATCATACAAGTACAAGAAAGCAGCTTATGCCAGAGGCACAAAATCATGTTAACAGACACACTGCAACTGAATTTATATAGCTGGTTTCCAGTCTGGCTACAGCTGTTGCCGGGTTTATTTCTCAATCCCGGCACAATTGGAGGCAGAGGTTCACAGAGTTGCAGAGAATTAGGACTTAAAATACAATTCCAGGTATGATGAGCCATTTTTACAACACACATTCTTGGTGCTGTGGCAGATTATAAAGAGAAAAACTATTAAACTTAGATGTGCCTCAGATTAAAAGTGAAGTTTTGAACATAGGAAAATGATCCAGTCAGCGGTGTATCTCTGAGAATGCATTTTCCCCAGTACTCTCAGGTCCTTTATAGCTAGGTCTGCTGAAACCTGTGTTCAGAAACTAATACTTAAGTTTTCTAAGAAATGTCTGAATGGCTTCACCACACTTTGAGGAATGTAATAAAACTGCAGTGAGTGAGGTCATGACTGTCTGGATTTGCAAATTATTTCAGGCATTTCCATGCTTTAGAGTAGCTGAATTAACACACGCCCCAAGTCCCTGTACACAGAGTGGGAGAGAAACTGGATGCTTCAGCATCATCAAACACATCCCTTGGAGACAAGCATCTGAGGAGGACTTTATCTTTCCTGCCAAAGCTGGAAAGCCAGCTTCACTGGACATAGGTGAGTAAATGTGGGAGAAACTTGACTTTGGTATCCAGTACTGAAGGTGTTGCTTGTGCTTCTGGTCCTGGCTCCCAGGACTGTTTCTATTTGGCAATAGGAGCTCGGAGATGAGACAACTAAGCAGCATGAAGCTTTTTGAGGGAGAGTTGCCCTACCTGTGGAGACAGACAGCGCAAACCTGAACTGAAACACAGCCCACGCCTTTCTATGAAACTGCACCTAGCTTCTTACTTTGGCAGGATGTGAAAGCTTGCAAACTGGTGGCTTTTTGAAAAGCATTTAACTTCAGAAACTATAAATTTGTCTGCATATCTGTTAAGTTCAGGGAAACAAACGGCTATTTTTCAGTTGAAAAGGGGGGTGGGGTGGGGTGGTGGAAAACCGTTTTGGTAAAAGTTCCATAGGATTTTTCTAAGTGAAAACAGATGGAGCTAAAAAAAAAAAGGCTTAACTGTATCCTATGCATATATATTCTTTTGGGTGTATACTTTCTTGTAGTACTTGTGGTTTATAAGAACACTTTTCTTTTTTTATTGATGGGTGTAATTTGGCAACCAAATACACTGTTTATCTCTTCCACCCTTTTGTAGGTTGCTAATAATTAAACTGCTGAATGAGAACTTGAAAAGTTTAACTGCTTTGTTTAACCAAGTGCACATAATTCATTTGGTAGGAGTGGTTCTTTGTGTGCTTTTTGTACAAAGCAGGCTCATCTCCCCTGAAGTCTCTTGGTAAAGAAAGGACAGAGCTATGTTACAGCATGCTTAAAGCTACTTGAATGTTGTTGAAACAAGACATATTAATGTTGTGCTGGAAATGAGATTTATAGCATATGTGAATGTGCTAGATCAAGTCCAGTACTTGAGGCAGGAAATAGGAATTATGTAGATTTGCAGCTTGCCTCTTCTGCTAAGTGCTGTTTCAGGTATGTAGTTGTTCTAGCTCAGGACTTGCTTGACACTGTTGCTGATTCAAGCTGACTATGGTTTACTAGGAATAATTTTACATTTAAGGTGGAAAAAAGTGCTGCCTGGCAGTGATAGGCGGGACTGTTGGGTCATATTTCACTGGGATGATAAGCTAGTGTGTTCTCCTGTGTTCTGTTCCTCTCAGGAAATTATTAACTTGCTGTTTGCTTCACTTGTTCAGGCTGTTTTAGGGGTGGTTTGGGGCAGGTATCCTTGAACTGCCGCATGTTATGGAATGAAAGTACAGGTGCTGGATGAGGCAGAATTGATGTCCACTCCATTCTGGGAAGCGTGATCAGGGAGGGAGGTGCCCACACCCTGGGGAGGGAAGGCAAGTGGAGAGGAGTGCCTGTTGTGGGAATCTTGTTTTCTGTTACTCGATAAGATGGCCTGGCACACGAGCTGGGCCCTGCACAGCTCATTCATGCGTCAGCACCACCTGCACCATGGCACTTGCATTCAGCTTCAGAAAGCAACGATGTCCTTTTCAGCCTGGTGCCAGCTGGGCTTTGAGGAGGGTTGTCTGCAGGATGCCTACAGTCTTGTCTTTACAGCTAGGGGCAGAAGGGATCCGCTGAGTGCCTGGCACAGGGGCAGGTTTCTGCTGGTGACACCTTGCCCCTGGCACTGCTCCAGTTGCAGTCTGCCAGCTGCTATGGCACTGGCTAAGGGCAAGATGGTCCATGGTGGTGATGGGCTCATGGGGCAGGCAGTGCCTGCAGGGTGTTGCATGGTGGCCAAGGGCCTTGGAAGGGTGTGGGAGTGGGCCATGTGTCAGGAGAGGGAGGTGATGGGCTCATGGCCCTCACATGGATGTCCTCAGATTAGAGAAGGGGTATTTTGGTTTGGAGATCTACTTCCCTTCTAACTGTCAAGGGAGATACTGAATCACGTGGTGTTCATACAGATTCTGCAAGGCTTAGAATGCAAGGCTCTATGTAGTTCATAACCGAATACACAGCCATTAAGAACCTGTGCTGATGCGCAATTTCAGTGTTAAATTACTGTTTTGCTCAAATGAGAATGCACTAGCAAGAAACACTTTACCTGGAGGTGTATTATATCAGTTCCTTGTTATCACTTATTGCCCAAGTTAAGAGGGTGGCCAGGTATAAATCCTTCAGGAGTCAGATTCAAGGAGCACCTTACAGCTCTGACTCACTGCTTCTGGCAAACTGCTGCCAGCCCCTAAGGACCTACTGCTTTGAGGTGTGGTGCCTGCCCTGTGTGCCACCCAGGTGCCAAAGATGGCAGTAACTGCTGTCCTCATCCCAGGTGCTTTTGTTGGCTTGGGTGATCAGGCAAAGTAGTTTGTGGTTTCAGCTGAAGTGGGTGATTAAGGATGTGGTCTCTGCCAGCCCTCGCCTGTGGACTCTGACCTGCTTCTTTCAAATTGCAGTAAAAACTCTCATGGCATCTGGCAAGGTATTTAAACCGATTATTACCAGGCTCCAAAGTCTGCTGGGAAATATGTAGTCATGCATGCTACCCATCCTCTACTGGTTGTTGCACCTGAAAACCAAGGGTATCCTCCTGCACGTGTGGTTGACTTGTAAAGCTGTTTGGTACACTGGTTATATTTACAGGTTTGCAGCCTCACAGCTTCTAGAAGCACAGCACAGATGAATTCAGGGGCAGTTGTAATGGGAAATATCCAAACTGTACAGAAATGGGCTTCATTAAGGCAACCACTCTTCCACAGGGTTGTAATGTCAAGCTACAGGCCAGTAAATGTTTTTGTTTTGTGTTTTTAAAGGGGTATTTCAAAGGTGTTTTGGGAAATCACAGATAAGTACGGAGATATCTGTGTCTAATAGTCTGGCTGAAGTGATTAGAAACAAGGTAAAAAGCTTGAAAACTAAACAAGGACACAGGTTTGCTTTGCTGAAAACATGATCCTGTATCTACGGTCATCTCCTTTCACGAGAGAAGCTGCTGTTTTTAACTTGTGTCAATTACACTGGGAACCTAGCTCCAGCCTTGCTGCAGGCTTGCTGGCAACTGGTGAGTTTGCAGCAGCCTGAAGTTCCCAAGGTGCCTTCAGCTGTGGTCTTCGCCTCTCGCCAATGCTCATGCCATGGCAGGGAGACCTAATCTGCCAGGAAGCTAATCTCTCCTTGCAGAGCTGATTTGCATTGCTGGATTTGCAGTCGCTTCAGGTCTCTGAGGGGCTGCCTGCAGATCTTGCAGCTGTGCTGGCTGGCCTGAGGCAGGGGGGTGAGGGTGTGTTGGGGACATAGACTTTCTGGCCAGGTGGGACTGTGGCAGCCAGAATTTAAATATGTTTAAATTGCTCTGGAACCGCACCCTGAAGCTGTGGTTTCACATGTGCTTTCAGTCAGCTCTGCTGGTGGAAGAAGCAACCTTGACTCCTTCCATGGGATTATTTTTGGCTGGATTAGGTCCCTGGTCTGGCTTGCAGCACAAACCCACAGGCAGGTCTGCCAACACAGTGTAGTAGCTGGAGTAGGGATGAGCACAAGCAGCTGGGGGAATGACAGGTTGGGTTGATTTGAGTTCTGTTACTGCCTGTACGTATAGATCTGGAAAGCATGCCTGTGGTGAGGCAGAAAAATGTGCAGGCAGCATGAGACTGTGGACTGGGGCACAGGAGAAGGGACAGCATGTGTCACCATGGTGATAACTGCTGCTGTGGTGCTGCTGCCACCCCTGTGCCCTGCTGCCTGCCAGGGCTGGGGCTGCTCATGGCTCTCCTGCCACCTGGGGAGTTTTGAGTTACAGAACTGTTTTTGAGGATATTTCATCTCTAGAGCTGTAGTTTCATAAAGCCATGTCACTAAAGGCACTGCAGTGCTTGCCAGGTAATGCCTCAGTGGTGATATAATTGTAAGAAACTATCAAAATATTAGGCTACTTGAAAGAGAAAGAAAAGTAAATGCTTTTTGTACATAAAGTAAGATTGAGGATGCTTTTCCAACCCTGCACTGCTGGCAAACTTACTCCTGACTTGCAGGGCCTCGAAGTTGTATGGATGAGATATGACTTCTGGTATGTGCTGCTTATTTCTGGGATTTTTAGTTTTTCAAGCCCAACTGATTTTCCCAATCAATAGCTGGCTGGCCTTAGTTCAGTGGTAAACAAGTCTTAAATTCCCTATGTTCTCAATACAGTATAGCAGAATAAATAATCCATTGCAATATCAGCATGGATATGTGGTGGTGTAACTGAAAAGGAACATGAAGTAGTCCTGTGGAGAGCAGGGATTATGTTTAGATGAATCTGGGACAGCTTTTACCAAGGAAAAATGGTCAGCTGTTTTTACAAAGCCAGGCACACAGTAATCGTGATTTCACTACATCTGAGCTCAGAAGTTGTTTTGAATAGTGCTTTTCAGAGCACGGATTTCTTTACTGATTTAGTGGAGGCTGGGAGATGAACTAGCTTTGTTTTGGCGTTTGAAGCTGCATGCTGAAGGTAGGTAGACAGTTTGCCTGCAAGGATTGGATGTGATTACCTGCCACTTTGAATTTACATCACCTGTAACTTTGGTAATGGTGTTTAACAAATGGGTTGGTATGCTCCAGAAAATACGCAGATTTTATCACATGTAAAGCAAGCTCCTTGCTTGTGCTCCAATTTCTATCTTCATATGGATCACGAGAAGTAATACCACATGGTTTTGCTGAAGATTTCACTCATGTGAGTTATTTTAGAACAAATGAATCAAATTTCTTAGTATTGTGGGTAGTAACAGGCAAAACAAGATCTGGTGTTTCCTCTTGACACTGAACCATGGCAGTAACACTCAGCAGTTTCCCCTTTTTTTTTTTTTTGCCACACTTAAACAAAACTAAGTAGCTCCATGGATATTTACTGAGGCTTCTCATAAAAACAGAAGTGGATTTCTGTATCCTTTTTCCTAAAACTGTGCTGGGAGGGTGGTGGCTGGTAGGCTACTTCTGTCCAGGATGCAAATGCTGCCCATTGACAGACCTATCTATATTCCCCAGAAAGGATGAAGAAATGAGCAGTTAAGAATTTTTGGGCTCCTAAAGCAGTAGCAGAATTGGTCTGCACTATCTTCTTGGACACATTTGAGATGCAAATTTACAGTTGATCAAGCTATTTCAATTTCCTCAAATTTTAAAGTAGAGACTTTCTTGGAAGTTGACCAGTTGCATGAAAACTGTTACCAATTAGGTAAGAATATTTCGCTTGTCCTCACTCTTGACAACTTTAAGTGTGCAGACCAGGAGAAGTAGAAATACTGCTGATGAGCAAGGCTTGTTCTGACACTGGGTCTCTACAGAAATACTTCCCAAATAGAACAGGTAGAGATTCACTTGGACAAGATACTCTTGATGGAGAAGCTGTGTTTTCAGACTGCTCTGCTCCCTGCAGCAGCTTAATAATGCAGTAAATGCCTTATCATAAAGACAGTGACCATGGAATGTGAGCTGGAAACAAGGGCAAAGCTTGGAGGAAGAACCATTACAAGTCCTAGCAAATGTCTTGATTTTTGAAGTAGTGCTTCAACAATAGGAAACAGACTCCAGCTATGCAAAAGATAGAAGCCAGAGCTCAGCACTTGAGGATATGAATCTCCTTGTTGGGTAGAGGCTTCGAAACTTGCAAACACATAGCTTAATTTGATGTTAAGTTTATGACTGTTGCTTGTACCATGGTTGCCATAACAGTGACTGAAAGCTAGTTATACTTCCTTAATTTTAGTGCTCTCGGTATTGCTATTTGAAGAAGAAGGCTTGTTTTGAGGTGTTTACATGATGCTTCCCATTTGATCCTGCTATTTTTTTCATTATTGATATTTAGCATTGTCAATGTGGTGCTTTTGTTAGTGGAAATGGATACAAGGGAGTGAGGAGACTGTCCTCTGGTCAGTACTTGCTGCATTAATACAAACTTTACTTTTTAGGCTGGGTTATGGTGTAGACATAAGCAAGTAACCTGAAAAAGTAAAATCTTCAAGATGAGACTGACAAAGTTTTTTGACAGTTTAGGGGGAATATTAATTTAGTAGAACTAGTACAGTTATACTTAGAAACTTGTGAGTGTATGATTTGGGTGAAAACTTACCTTGTGACTGCAGCTGTCAGTGACTTGCTCTGGAAATGGAACTACTCAGTTTATTGATAAGTTAAGAGTAACGTCTGTCTCCCCTATCTGATTATTTTGCAGTCATGTACAACAGTAGATGTCTTTGTCACTCAGAGCAGTTTTGACTCGGTATTTAGGTACTGGAGTGAAAGGGGGTGGGGTTTTGTCTTCTCTTTTCAAACTTTGCTAAAAGGTCTGTGATTAGGTACTTGGATCTCATGTGCTTTTGTTCTCTCCCATGGTTCTGATTCCTGATAATGAAGGAAAAATTAATTCTTATTACTCGGGTAAGTAAATACATGAGAAATAAGGACCAGAGCTGTCCAGAAGCAGTGTGGGCAATTGCCCCTCAAGGAACGTCTTCCTGACAGCCTGTGCAGTGTGCTCCAAAGTGACCTAGCAGGGAGCACAGGGAAGAGATTACCCTGGAGCCAGTGGTGATGGCTCCAGTAACTATGCAAGCGCTTGCCTGCTGTGGAGTGGAGGCAGCCAAGCAGCCTTCAGGTGATGATTGAGGTCATTGCTGAAATGGAACTGACTCTGAACTGGTTACCTGCATGGATATATTGAGTTTGCCTTCCTCCTGCAAGAACTTATCATCTCGCCCATAAAGCAGGAAGAAAGAAGGTGCATCTCTGTTCCCTGTGCATTTCTGCACGTGTGGACTCCACAGTTGGCAAGGCCAAGTGGTTGTAGATACTAGCTTGTGAGCCTTATGCTGCACCTCCATCCTTTTTTTTTTTTTGTGGTTCCTGCTTATGCTGGGCCATCTCAGCTGCAGAAAGGGCTCCTGAGTGCACAGTGGTTTGGGGAGTTGTTTCACAAGCAGCTCAGGTGCTTTCCCGGGGAAGCTGGGAATGTTGGAGGGAGGGCAGAAACTGCCATGGCTCTGTTCAGTCTCTTCGTCTGGGTGCCCAGAGGTTCCATTCATAACCTAAACTAACTATACCTACATGTTGATGTTCTGCATCATATAGCATTTCTTTATGTTCCTGAGAATTTTAAGCCATCGTTCAATTTCACTCTGAGTCTGTAGGTGCAAGCTACATTTTCAGATGTATTACCCTTAATTTTTTTTTCCTCTCCACTAAGATGAAAAAAAAACATTGTGTCTGTAAATCAAAGAATGTGAATTACAAACTTCAAAGATATTGTGACTGTAATAATTATTTAGGAATGAAAAGCAAGGCAGTCAGAGGGAAATATGTTCTCCAAGGTAAAGGCTGTAAACCTCATGGTATGCATACTTCTGCTTTTTATTCACATGGTTGTGTTACTGTCTTGAAGGAAAAATGTGCTGCAACATTGCAGGTGTTTTCTGTTGCTCTTTTTGGAGTATGGGGAGAGTGAAGCAGATTATTTGTTTGTTCCTTGGTAGAAGGAGGACTTCGCAACAGATTGGAGAAGATTTTCAAAGGAAGAATTGAGGCCATGTGCCAGGGCTGAGGGTTTCTACATTGCAGTCTCTCATGGTCATTTCAAGTTTACTCAGTGCTTGAGTAATGCTCTTGCTTATGGCTTTCCTGGGCAGGTATTTCTGTATTCCTGAGTCGTATTGTTCAGACCCTAAGATTCATGCAGCTCTTGTCTGAGTTACTCAGTGACACTCAAACAGAACATTCACCTCAGCGTTCTTGCTTGTCATCCTCTTTTTCTGTTCCTTAAGCTATGCTTTACCACATTACTTCCAGGTGGTTTCTGTATTGTGAGTTTGCTGGTAGGATGCTTTTTGATGTCAGCCTCCCAATGATCTGAATATTGAATCCATTTGGCAACTGTACCCTTCCAAACAGAATATAGTGTTGGACTTTTTTGAGAAGGTGTGAGGGGCTTTTTCCTTCCCCTCTCTCTCCCTCTCCCACTTGTTCTTGTCTTCCTCCTCTCTCACAGCCATGAGTACCCTCCTGCTAGTAGGACTTTGCTACAAGTGTATCTATAAATCACTGTTCTGGTTGCAAACTGTAATGCAGATGAGCTTTTTGGTATTTTCAAGATTGAAAAAGAAATTGGACAATGCTCAGATTTAGCCAAAAATGCTGTTTAGCATTTGTAGGGCATTACTTTAATTGGTTAATGTTTAAATGGTCATCAGTTGTGAATATTTACCAAAGAATAATTAAAGTGACAGAAAACCTTAGTGTTATGCTCTTCTTAGTGGACTTCAACTAGTTTGCCTTTTGGTGAAGCATCAGTGGCTCTTGTGAGGCATGCTTAATGTCTTCAGTCCCTAGGGTCCCCCATTGCCACAGTAAGTCTTGTACTTTATTCTGGTCCTGCATGTTGGCTAAAATGACTCAAAACTTAATTAGGGTGATCTTAGCTGTTGTTTGCACAGCAGAGCATCTAAACTGGCACCAGTAGAAGTGCAACAGAGCTGTGGGTCAACATCAACATGTGCAAACAGATGAGGGGTGGACAAACTTGAATTTGGGTTTTCTGCTGTCATTGTGGTGAGTTCAGTCTGTGCCCTACCCTACCACCTGATGGTCTCCAGCCCCTCTTTCCTATTCTTCCACTCCACTTCTGCAGTGGCTTTCTGCCCTGTACCTGATCCGCCACTGTTTACAGGTGGGGATGTGGCCACAGGCAGTGGTGGTGTGACTACATATA